>NC_087209.1:68151280-68153780 GCF_015104395.2 Macrobrachium nipponense
CTCAGCAATGATGGAAAGAAATGAAGGAATAAACGACAACGACGTAAATGGAACCCTCTGGCAACAGAGGAGCTTCGTCCGACAACCAGGTATTCAACCCATTGAGGGGGAAGAGGTCAGGTACTTGGAGGTCGTCATCCAGCAACTGATCACCACAACGACAGTAATCAACAGCCTGAGATTGGAGCTACAGAGGCAAAAAGGAAGAAATGGACAAGAGAAGAAAATAAGGAAATATGGAGATGCTACATCAGAAGCAACCCGACGGAGAGAGGATATAGAAGAAGATTGGTCAACATCTGGAATGAGAGGAATAACACCCCCCAAACAGAGCAGAGGCTGGCAGACCAAGTAAGGAACATAAAGAAAAAGAACTGGTTCTCCCCAACAGAAAGAGAAGAACTGGAAAGGGAAATGTCACACGACAACGAATTACACGAAGACGAACTGAGAGACGATACCACAGAAGACGACAGGGAGGATGAGGTATCAAACAACGACACACGAAGAAACACCGACGAAGTAACAGAGAGGACGAATGGGTAGAAAAGATTAGACAATGGATGAGCCAGATACAGAGATAACAAAGACCCTTCCATGAAAGCCTACAAACACCAAGAAATTAAGGGAGAAAACAAGTGAGGTCAATGAAATAATGGGCAATAATACACACCAAAGAAAACAAATAACTTGACATATGCAGGAGCAAGATTAGTAGCAGAACTGATGGGGATTACGAACACCAACCACCACCAGCAACAACACCCAACAGAAAACCAAAACAGTAACCTCCTTGGAAAAGGCGCCTGAAAAGCAAACCATGGTGATGAGATCTGACTTGAGTAAACTGAAAGAGATGGCAGAAAAAAGGCTAAGAACAAGAAACAAGGGTGTGAACTCAACGAGAAATACAAAGTACAAGAGAGGGGACTAAACAACACAATAGAAGATGTAAAACAGAGGCTTAAGGCCAAAGCACATAAGATCCAACGGTACATGAATAGGAATAAGGGATACCAACAGAACAAACTATTCGGAACCAACCAGAAAGATTATACAGCCAACTAAGAGGGGAAGACAAACCACCCAGAAATTCCTGAAGCCGAACTCAGTAAGAGACTCTGGGAAACGTATGGAGCAATCCGGTTATCACACAACAAACATGCAACATGGCTCCAGGAAGTCAAGGAAGAAGAAACAGGGAGAATAAAACAAAGATTCACAGAGATCACGACAGACACAGTCAGACACCAACTAAAGAAAATGCCAACTGGAAAGCCCCAGGTCCTGATGAAGTCCATGGATACTGGCTCCAAAAACTTCAAGGCCCTACACCCTCGAATAGCAGAACAACTCCAGCATTGTATCTCAAATCACCAAGCACCCAAATGGATGACCACAGGAAAGAACATCCTTAGTACAAAAAGACAAGAGTAAGGGAAATATAGCCAGTAACTACAGGCCTATCACCTGCCTACCAATATGTGGAAGTTACTAACAGTATCATCAGTGAACGGCTATACAACTACCTAGAGGAGAACACACCCATCCCCCACCAACAGAATGCTGCAGAAGGAGTGAGGGGCACAACAGACCAGCTCCTGATAGACAAAATGGTAATGAAGAACTGTAGGAGAAGGAAAACCAACCTAAGCATGGCATGGATAGACTATAAGAAAGCCTTCGACATGATACCACACACATGGCTAATAGAATGCCTGAAAATATATGGGGCAGAGGGAAAACACCATCAGCTTCCTCAAAAATACAATGCGCAACTGGAGTACAATACTTACAAGCTCTGGAATAAGACTAGCAGAAGGTTAATATCAGGAGAGGGGATCTTCCAGGGCGACTCACTGTCCCCACTACTCTTCATAGTAGCCATGATTCCCATGACAAAGTACTACAGAAGATGGATGCTGGGTACCAACTCAAGAAAAGAGGCAACAGAATCAACCATCTGGTGTTCATGGACGACATCAAGCTGTACGGTAAGAGCATCAAGGAAATAGATACCCTAACTCCAGACTATAAGGATTGTATCTGGGGACATCAGGATGGAGTTTTGGAATAGAAAAATCCGCCTTAGTCAACATACAAAAAGGCAAAGCAACGAGAACTGAAGGGATAAAGCTACCAGATGGGAGCAACATCAAACATATAGTGAGACAGGATACAAATACCTGGGAATAATGGAAGGAGGGGATATAAAACATCAAGAGATGAAGGACACGATCAGGAAAGAATAATATGCAGAGACTCAAGGCGATACTCAAGTCAAAACTCAACGCCGAATATGATAAAAGCCATAAACACATGGGCAGTGCCAGTAATCAGATACAGCGCAGGAAAAGTTGAATGGACGAAGGCAGAACTCCGCAGCATAGATCAGAAAAACCAGGAAACATATGACAATACACAAAGCACTACCCAAACACCCAAGAGCAAATACGACAGCTGTACATAACACGAAAAGAAGGAGGGAGAGGACTACTAA
>NC_087209.1:68158780-68163780 GCF_015104395.2 Macrobrachium nipponense
GACCCTTTGGGGAAAGTTTGCCTGGGATGCTAATAAGAAGAGGAATGTCGCTTCTAGAGCCTTCATGGCCGTGGGTTTTTGTATCTTAGGGTTTTAAATCGTTAATAAGTTAGATGATGCGGTGACGTAATCATGCTGAATGCATCAGTTTGATGCTCGCTGCGTGATCAAGCTACTTACCTCATATTTGCAGCATTTGGAAAAGGAAAAACTCGATATTTAGAGTGAAATTCAAAGAAATTAATTTCAAAGACATAAATAAAGGAGTGAGTGTCACCTTCGTGATAGTTCTCTCTCTCTCTCTCTCTCTCTCTCTCTCTCTCTCAATCTCTCTCTCTCTCTCTCTCTTACCTTGAATGGATGAATTGATTTTGTTCTTGTTCTCGATTTGGTCTGTTTACCAAGTTGAAGATTGAATTGTCGCAGAGTCATGAGGACGATCTGGTATGTTATGAAACACCAACATAAAACATTATTTAGAACGAAGCTTCAAAACATTTTCGATTACATTATTTCTCCTTTTTTAGATTTCGTAACCGTTAGAGAGTTAAGAACACGGTAAGCTCAACTGTAACTCCTTCGTGTTTGCTTTTGGGTGGTTCAGTGGCGGACTGCAGTTTCTTGAATTCCAAGTTCGAATCCTGGCATTCTTCCTTTCATTCCCTGATTCGGATTGAAGGATTCCAGTGGGAAACGTACCCAAAATATGTTTTGAATTTATGCATACAAAGAAGTTACTCCGACTATGATCGATTGAATTTCTCATTAATGACGTAAAAAACCAAGTATTAAAAAATAACTTGGTTCTTAAGAAGAAATTAATGCTATTTTTTTATTTTTTATTTTCACTTTGCCAAAACAGATTTGGATATATTATACTTAAATTGTTTTTTAGTTATGTTCTCCCCGAAGGACAATAGAAATCTTAGTAATTTTTCCAGATTAATCAAGTCTACTTGGCACGATAAAACCACAATTACGAGAAACGTTAAATAATGTATGAACAGTCACGAGACATAACGTCTCCTGTGCATAGTGGATTAGATTATTATTATTATTATTATTATTATTATTATTATTATCATTATTATTATTATTATTATTATTAGTTTATTATTATTATTATTATTATTATTATTATTACCCAGAAGATGAACACCATTCAATTGCCATTGACTTGAAATTCAAGCTTCTAAAGAATTAAGCAATTAATAAATAGATAAAAATGTATCTAAACAGTGTCTGAATTACTTTATTCCACTAACTGTTGGTTCGATTTTATTCATGACAGTGATATGGCTTGGAATCTTTCTCATTCAAAACCATTGAATAGTCCAAGTTAGAAGACCCCTTGTCAGTCCTCCCAAGGCATGGGGGGGCCAAACCGAGGAGCCTCCGGCAAGCCTTATCTCGTTAGCGGATCCGAAAAGTTCCTTTTGTTTTTTATGGCCCCCAAATGGGGCCCCAACCTTGCCATTGTAAGAAACTCTTGTAGCGCCATAGCTCAAACCTTTCCTTATTTGATCTCCTCTTCCCCGAGGCAGTCTGTGGGGAGCTTTCCCCAAGTTTTTAGTTTTCTGTCAGAGAAAACTACTGAGATGGCTATTTGCCAGTCTATCTCAGATCTTGAAAGCTGCTGAGGCGAGAGGGTGAACTTGTAAAATTGTTATTTTGATCATCCACCCTACAATCTTCAAACTTACTAAATTGCAGCCCTCTAGCCTCAGTAGTTTTTCTTTGATTGAAGGTTAAAGTAAGCTATGATTGTACGACTGTCAACGCTACAGGTGCCAACAACAAAGGCCACCACCTAGCTGTGGCTGCAAGTTTCATGGGCCGTGGCTGAGAGTTTCATATAGCATTATGCGCTTTTTTTTGGCACAGAGAGAGAGAGAGAGAGAGAGAGAGAGAGAGAGAGAGAGAGAGAGAGGTGAGAGAATTTAAAATAAGGCTTCGGAAACTCCAATATATATCTGACTTATCACAAACTGTGTTTTGAAAAATAATATTTCATATTTTTAACGAACATTTGACGAGAAAGCTTACTCTTAATTCAAGAGTATTAGTTTTATCATAGGGATGACAGTTTGCGATAGAAATTCAGTATTTGTTTATTCTGGTGCACTTTGTTTTATTGAGTTCCGGTTTACTCCCCTTTTATGTGCATTACACGCCACGTCATATTTAAATGTGTAAAGCTTCAGCCGTATTTGACATCAGAAAATTGAGACTGCTTGATAATACTGAAAGATCCATCAATGATTTTATAGATTTTTTTTCTTTCTTACAGAAATTAATTTTCTATAATTTCTTTACTATGCGAGATTTTTTCGTTATAAACGCTTTAATTGTAACTTTCTCTTTATCAAGTTATTTATTTCAAATAGAGGCGAATTGGGAAGGATGGAGATCTGTTTATTGGGACGCGCGTGTCATTTATTTTTCTTCTTCGTAAACACCACGAATCTATCTTTGTATTTGTTTGTCTATCAGTTTGCTTGTGGGTGTCGTTTATTTTTGCGGTTAATCTTCATTTTTTTTATATTGTTTTTCGTATGTTCTAATATATACATATTCCAAGGTATATTTATAAATGAAACAAGAAGCATATGGCATAACTAAATTGCATAATTTACGTCCCCGCCCTAGCCAACGTGAAATCAGAGGAATTTATTTTTTGGTGATATAAATTCATTTCTCGATGTGATTCGCATCCCACAATATGCTGTAGGTCCCGTTGCTAAGAAACCAATTGGTTCCTAGCCACGCAAAAATATCTGATCCTTTGGGCCAGCCCTAGGAGAGCTGCCAATCAGCTCAGGGGTCTGGTAAAACTTAGATATACTTTATATGTATACTTTACGGAGAGGGGGAGATAGCTTTGAGTGTGCATGTGTAGGTTGTTTTTGTCTTATGGAAATACTTTTTAATAACTTCACTCTATCTATCTATCTGTCTCTTGAAAGTATACTTGAATTATACTCACGAAAGGAAGCGGTATCTTTGTAAGCGTACGCGTCTAATTTAATTTAATTCTTTGCAAATATCGTCACACGTTATGCTATATTCATTTGTCTGTCTGTCTCTGTCCATCAACTGATCTACCTACATTGCAAGTGTGGCTTAATCATATACTTTTCGAAGGGAAGGTTATCATTAGTAGCGAGCTCGTTTATGGGATGATGGACACATAAAAACAGTAGCGCCTCAGTGGCGTGATCGGTATGGTCTTGGCCTGCCACCTCGGTGGCTAAGAGTTCGATTCTCGGGCATTCCATTGAGAGGTCAGAGATGTGTATTTCTGGTGATAATAATAGTTCACTCCCGACGTGGGTCGGAAGTCACATAAAGCCGTTGGTCCCTTGCTAAATAACTACTAAATTGTTCCATGTAAGGTAAAAACGCCATACAAACAAACAAACAAGCATATAAACAGTTCATGTTGCTAAATGCTCACTTTGACAATTCACAGATAGCGCAAATCACAGAAATAATGTTAGTTTGTAAATGACAGTTGTGACAAGTCTTTAAATACGATTTTATTCTAACCGTCAAATCACACAAAAGCGAGAAAATAATAAAAACCGTCAACAATAATGTTGCCCCGTTATTAAGGGGTACATTTGGAAGCGCTGCTGGAAACGGAATGGTTCCAGTTGCGCTCTGCTCGATAAAGCAGTTACAGAGGTGGAGAGCTTTTTTGAAGGCTCAGCTCCCGTCATTCATTGTTAGTTGCTAAAGCGATTCCGTTTGAATTTAGCAGAGTATGATGTTTTAATGCTGATGCTTTCATTCGCTTGGTTTATCGGGCACTTGCTGCTGCCTCACTGTGACCCATTATTTTTGGCACAGTGACACAGCTCTATGTTGATCTTGTTGTTATTATAGTAGCAATATTAGGTGAATAAAATAATCTAAATTCGAAAACATCTTCGAAAAGCTTCCTGCCCATGTTATACCCGTCAAGGATCTCTTCCCACATGCCATTTGAGGGGAAGCGGTAATCCCTGTCAGAACAAGGAATGAAACTATTTCAAGTGGTCTGTATTTCCTTCTGCTGACAAGGCTTTGGAATTCTCTTCCTTACTCTTCTGCTTCTTCCGTTAATCAAGAACCATATCTCCCTTTACGGCGTCCATGTTCCGTAACCTTCTGTCGAGGTTAACATTTCTTTCCTTTCTTCTTTTTTCTTGTCTTGTTTTGGCCTGAACAAGAAAAAATCAGTAAGTAATCCAAGTTGTAATGTCCTCTTTTATAGGAAATCCGGGAGGCTCCATTGCACTCGGCTAAAACAATCGCAACATTTTTCGATGTCGGACGTGTTTGGCATTTCTGATGTACATCAAGTGGATGTAGCCTGACATTTTTCATGGAAATGGTGGCCGATTTTTATTATCTGTCGTGGACAGTTTTTCGATTTCTAGCCCCCCCCCCCCCCCCCCCCCCCCCCCCCCCCACGCCCCCCCCCACGCCCCCCCCCCACCATCAACCCCACCACCTCTATATATATATATATATATATATATATATATATATATATATATATATATATATATATATATATATATATATATATATATATATATATATATAGCAAAAGGACCCCGCCTGTATCAATGTGATGTGAGAAAGGATGAAAATTCATCTGGATTTTATACTGATTTGAATGACAAAGCATTATCCCCAGTGGACATAACTCGAGCGAATACATTATACAAATAAGAGAGAAAAAAATGCCTTTTAAATTATTGTTCTCTAAAGCCAGAAGGATAAACTCTACTGTTCTTTACGAAAGATTTTAATGAGAAATATTCCCCGGATTAGTGTTGCACTGCCAAGTAAACGAAAAATAGTTCACATTATCAGCGCAAAGCAAGAAATCATTTGCAAATGGATCCAGAGGTTCGTTTCGTATGCAAATCGCTATGAAGGGCTGTCCAGGATCGTTCCCGATGCCTTAATGGACAAGCTGGTTATTCGTTCATTTCTCTTTCACTTTT
>NC_087209.1:68166280-68171971 GCF_015104395.2 Macrobrachium nipponense
CCTTATGCCTGTGTCCTCTATTTGCAGACAAACACCGTGCCTGATTGTGGTAGGAGTTGGAAATCCTTGGAGCAAGCTTGCATTTTTAATCCGTTTGTGTAAAAATCTCTGAACGCCGTGGCTGGATTGCTCCAGCCACGTGCTCCGGTGGATCGACAAAGTGACCCCCTTTTTTAGTCTCCTGGACGTCAGTAAATTCATGTAAATACAGTGCATTTAAAACTAGAGTCCAGCTTTTATATAAATTCCTCCTTTCTCAGAATATAGCCTTATTCCTGAGTAGTTTTTTTTTCTCTTTGTTCTGATCCCTCGTCCTCCATTTCAAGGCCAAATTTCTCATGTGTTAATTATATTTCCTAGGAGTGATCGAGGTTGAATTTAGAATAAAATATATATATATATATATATATATATATATATATATATATATATATATATATATATATATATATATGGATATGTGTATGTATATATATATATATATATATATATATATATATATATATGTATATATATATATATATATATATATATATATATATATATATATATATATATATATATATATATATATATATATATATATATATATATATATATAAATATTTCAGATGAAAAGAGGGGGAATGGCTAATAATATGTTTAAAGTGCCAGTGTAATGTTAGTGAAGACATATATCTCTTCTCTCTTAGAGACAAGAGGTGGTGCAGTACAATTTCACTTGAAGAAGGTATTTGTTGACCAAAGTAATTTGACTCAGAGATCATTCGCCCGGTCGTGAGGCATGTACGTTCGTTTGTACGCATGTTGCAGGCCTACTAGATCGGGGCACTAGTGGAAGACGCATTCTTTGAGGTGAAAGATAAAAGGTCAAGCGGTTACTCCGAGTGTCTGGAGAAAACGCCCATCATAAAGGTAGGACATATTCTATAAAAAAAAACTTAGAAAAACTGTTACCTTTGAAAAGAGAGAGAAGTGTGAAATACTCTCTTTACGTGAATACATTGAAAAGAGTGAAGTGTGGGGTATGTTTTTATACCTATTATCTTCATTACAGATGGGTCCAATTCCATGGTTGATTAGAAACGGAATTCTCTAACCTGACTAGTACGAGACTTAGCGACATTTTGGGTTTGGGAGTGAAACCTTAGTCAGGAGGTAGAATGTTATCTTACTGGTTTCTTTATGGGTTGATTTGTCTTTTTATGCCATTATGACTTGTTAATCATTTTGTTCTATTTTATAACCAACTGCTTTGGGAAATAAATAGTATATTTTTGTATTTACGCAGTCTTATTAAGCCTAGTGACATGGTTGCAGACAGGACACCGTTTGGCAACAGGTAAGAGTTCCCAGTTTGTGTAGTTTAGGGAATAAGGAGGGGGAATACATACATATATATATATATATATATATCATATTATATATATATATATATATATATATATATATATATATATATATATATATATATATATATATATATATATATAATAAAGGAGCCCATAAAACGCCAAAACATAGAGACAAAAATACTATATTTCAGAGACTGCTTATTAGATGAAATTCTGTTGTGAAAGAATATTTTTTACCAGTCATATATATATATATATAATATATATATATATACTATATATATATATATATATATATATATATATATATATATATTATACACATAAATATTTGTGTGTGTTATTTGCAAAACTGCTCTGACTACAATCTCCAGCATCGTCCAATCTCCCTGTTCCAGAATGTGTCAATAAAAAGCGCGTCATCTCGGTCGTTGGAGACAACTATACAGCCCCAAGGCCCTCTTCCAGTCCAGGATCAACACCATAAAATCCTGGAAGAGGGCTTCCCAGACATTATCCAGCCAGTTGCCTCTCGACAGTTTACCGGCTACAAAGGGATGTTTGTATCAGGAGTCAGGAAGTGCTCTGAGATTTTCTCGTTTCTTTACGTGGTTTAGCTAACGACGTTGATATAATAGAATGCTTACAGTGTGGTACTTCGAGATCCGATTACTGATGCTGGCATTGATTAACATTATTTATAATGTTATTGAGAGGAAAGTATGTTTTCTCTTGCATACTTCACCATATTTTTAGTATATTGGTTGGGGTTACCTAAATAAATGAATAATTTCGAAGCGATAAACAATATTCGGACAAGCAGGTAATAAATGCCATTTTAATTAGGAATGTGAGTAGTGTTTTTTTATAATGACATCTAGATTTTATATACATGTATAACAGATTATAATTTTTTACAAGATAAATAGGCTTCATCGACTGTCATATTATAATGTGTTTGAACGACATTTGCATTGCCGTAATGAATGCATACCGAGACAATTGGAAGAAATTTCAACCGACTGATATGTAATTGGTTGTAGTTGTTAGTGCACTGAACGCATTTCTCTTATCCTGGTCGAAGTTCTGTGGGAATGGGGAAAGCTTTTGTCTCATTTCCCTTCGATCTTTCAAGTATTTTCTGGAATTCGTGGACAAAACTATTAAGAAAAGGAAACGTTCAACGCTCATTGTCAGTAGATCTCCTGACAACGTCAAGTAGAGAATTCAAATAGACATTTAACTCTTTCTTTTAAGCCGACTCACATGTGGATTGAGCTTCATATAAAGATCATCTTTTTTTAATACTGAGATGATATTTCACATTTTCTTCAATGTATATAAATCATAAAAGGTGTTATGATTGTAAGTAGGAGGATGATGCTTCATATTTACTGCGATACAAAGGGAAGCAAGAAAGGAATTATTTCTTTCAAGGAGAAAATTACGGTTTCATTTCATTATGAAACGGATTTAACCGAAAGAGCATTACGGGCTTACTTCTTGTAATAGTAAGATAATATTTTACATATTATACTCTAATGCAGCCGGATGTATAAGAGGGTGTGTCATGCTTAATGAGAGTGAATATACTTTGGTGTGACATCTGCTTTAGAAACAAAAATAACGAAGGGGTCACGTCGGTGTGGAAGACTGGAAATTGAAAGTTTTAAATTTAGATTTGTTCAATAAACCTTAAATAAAGGTACAATATAATGCCATAGAAAGGACAAAGAAAGAAAGCAAGGACCACAATAACAGGTATTTTTTTACGTAGTTTTAAAACCCGAGAAATGTTAATTCTTGGCATGAAATAATTCCTAATTATTTCTCATTTGCGTAAGTGGGGTTTTTATTACCCGTAAGGCAAAAGGATTTCTTCCTAATAAAAATCCAAACTAAAAAAAAAAAGAGAAGAGAGAGACTAGAGCAACACACACACACACACACACAGATCCATCTACATTTCAAGCGTTACAACATGTATTCCTCTGAACGGGTCACTGCTAACCTTAGGGCTTTCAGCAACGTCTCCTGATGTAATAATCTCTCAAGACCGCCTCTTCAACGACAATCTCATTCATAATTAGCAAAGGCTTCATCCCCTCGCCTCTGAATATTGCGTTGTAAAAAAATGTAGCCACGAGAAGCCTTGAAGGGCTTCCTCCAGGAGAACGTTATAACTCTGCAATCCCCTGGAAATTAACTCGCTTTCGTCATCCTCGCTGAATTGTTAAAGGGGGGTGTGGAGGATTGGCAGGGGGTTAGTGGGGGGGGGGCGACCGAGAGAAGTGGAAGACCCCTTATGATGTGATGGAGACCAGCGGGAAAGGGAGAATTATACTGGGAAAGTGTTCCTTTATTCTTCATAAACTTCCATTTAGGAGTTCAGCCCATTCATTGATTTAGTTTTCATCGATTTCTTTGTGTTTATGGAAATTTGACTATGTTAGGTCATTGGTGTGACATCTGCTTTAGAAACAAACATAACGAAGGGGTCACGTCGATGTGGAAGACTGGAAATTGAAAGTTTCAAATTTAGATTTGTTCAATAAACCTTAAATAAAGGTACAATATAATGACATAGAAAGGCATAAAGAAAGTAAGCAATGACCACAATAACAGGTATTTTTTCCGAAGAGTTTCTATTGGGAGTCTTACAATTACTGCTTTGGTTTTGTGTTTATGTAGAAATGTCAGAAAAATGGTTGACAAATGATAGAAATCAGAGGAATATTGTGGAGGGATTGGGAGTAAATGGAGCCTTAAAACTATGATTTTGTTGTGAAAATGTTTTACGGAGGCACTAGTTTAATTTTCTAATAAGAGGCAGATACCAGAAAAATGAACAGACCGGATATTATTTTTTTTTTTCTCTCTCTCTCTCTCTCTCTATTACAGACCTCCAATTCGACTGTGTGGTATTTATAATGTGGGGTTCCGGGTTGCATCCTGCCACCTTAGGAGTCCATCACTTTTCTTACTATGTGCGCCGTTTCTAGGATCACACTCTTTTGCATGAGTCCTGGAGCTACTTCAGCGTCTAATTTTTCTAGATTCCTTTTCAGGGATCTTGGGATCGTGCCTAGTGCTCCTATGATTATGGGTACATTTCCACTGCATATCCCATATATCTTTCTTATATTTTCAGATCTTGATACTTATCCATTTTTTCCCTCTCTTTCTCTTCAACTCTGGTGTCCCATGGTATTGCGACATCAATGAGTGATACTTTCTTCTTGACTTTGTCAATCAACGCACGTCTGACCTGTTTGCACGTATCACCCATCCCTTCTGATACCATAGTCCCAGAGGATCTTTTGCCTGATGGTTTTTCTATCATTCCCTCAGGTTGGTGCTCGTACCACTTATTACTGCAAGGTAGCTGATGTTTCTTGCACAAGCTCCAGTGGAGGTCTTTTGCCACTGAATCACTGGTTTTGTGCAAGTGCCGGGCATTCGCCTGCTATGTGACTCAGACCTTCGGAAAATCTAACCCTTTTGCATTTACTTACCCAAACACCTTAGCCAAATCCCTGATTAACGTCCAACAAAAGACATCTCCCAAGGACACTGGGTTTACCAAATCCCATGCCAGGACTGTGACTAATCTTACATCGGATTTACAGGTAAATCACTTCCCCAGAGATTAATACAACACCAACGGTCAGTTAGGTATGGACAACAGAACTAAGCTATTTTCAACCATATAAATGAACATAACAATAGAATAAACTGGAATTGGTCACGTGTAATTTATAGCAGCAACTGCCGGTACAAGAGTCAAATGATGGAATCAGCCTTAATAAAAGAGAGGCAGGTAATGAACATCTCAAAAGGAGCATGGATTTCTGATACGATCAATAAGATTTTCATTCAACCAACGCTTGAGAAGATTAAAGGAAGATTATCAGCGGAGGTGACCTAATTGGCTTGCCTGTGGATGGACCTCTTGGTATAAATACCACCTTTTCTGTAAACTTTCTCATTCATCTACCTGAAGAGGGAGACAGCAGTCTCAAAAGATAGAACTTTTTCTCTCTATATTTTGGTGTTTTTATGGGCTCCTTTTTATTAGATGGAATTCTGTTGTTACAGAACATTTTTACCAGTCATATATATATATATATATATATATATATATATATATATATATATATATATATATATATATATATATATATATGATAGCCGACCGAAATCTCATCCTCTTATAGGAAGTCAAATTTCTTATGGATCGAATGTAATACAATAGTACCGGACTCTCCAAGGGCTATGTTTTCCTACAATATTATTAATAAGAAGTTTTTGGTTAGAAGTATATATTGATTCATCA
>NC_087209.1:68172471-68179971 GCF_015104395.2 Macrobrachium nipponense
ATTAGCGAACCCACTATTTTTCAAGACAATATTATACCACTTTGATTTATATACATTATATAAGTGGTATAGTGTTGTCTTGAAAAATAGTGGGTTCGCTAGTCTTGACATGAGCCAAATGTATAACAGCGCTTTCGCTTTGAAGCTCAAAAGACAAATAGTTTGAATGATAATGTTCGTTAGTAACACAATAACGTTTTTAATCCACCTATTCTTTAAACACATATTTTAATATTCTTTGACTGGGCGTCAATGGTTTTGCATCTTTCGTAAATGATTTTTTTTGCTATTTTACAGCAACATTTAGACAGTGATTCATTTGAAACGGAAATTATATTTAATGCTACAATTTTATTTATTTATTTATTAATGTGTTAATTTTTTTTTCCTTTTTTGATAAGCTTCAAAAGTTCAAGCGAGAATGCAATGAATTACTATGCTAAAACAATTCTTCTTGTATTTTAATGACGTTTATATTTTCAAATTTATATTTATTTAAATTTTCATATGTTTATTTATTAATGTGTTAATTTATTTTTTTTAATAACTGATCTCTTTCTATATTTCTCATTATCTTCTGTTAATCCTTTCGTATGAATACCATATTCTATGTAAACTTGAATTTAACGTCAGTGGCCTCTGTGGATATGTGCCATATGATTAGCGTTCATTTTCTGGATAATAATAACAATAATAATAACAATAATAAATATGCTGGAAAATCAACTAGCTCACATATTGCTTTGCCTTAGCATTGTTTCCCTCACTTTGTAATTTTAACAAAGGACAAATTTTTCAGTGAACGCAGACATTTTTAATTTGAGATTACTTAGTGTCGAAGGGAAACGATTTGTCAGGTAAGCTGTGCTCGGAATAACGATAATAAAGTGATGATGATGAGGGTCCTAGTTACGATGAAGGTACTGATATAGGTGATGGATACAGACTCATTATGCTAATGAGAACAACGGTAATTTAAAGAAGTACAGAATTTCGATTTGAACGCTTTGTAGCCATAGTCTTGTAAATATAATGAGTTAGAGATATTGATCATGAAAATCTCTAAATGCGAGTCATTTTATTAATATGTTATTTTTATTGTCGGTATTATTAGCAATGACGAGATAAAATGTGAGTCTTTAAAATGTAAAATGATTGCATATATATGCATACACTAGCTATATCTGTATAAATAAAAATATTGGCACATTTCAGGCGCTAATTAAAATGAGAATTATTAGGTATAGAACAACCGAGAATTCACGTTTGAATTCAGAAGCAACATATGAGCCGAGAAAAGGGCAAAAACGAGGCTTTGTGTTGATAAATGTAAAAGATGGGGAAAAGAAGAGCGGCGATCACTTTACCGTTCATTTTCCCCCAGAGAGCAACCTTGAGCGTAGCCAGTGAGCAGATGGTCATAGACCCACTACTATGGGCTCGCGGAAAGTCATTTAGGAAATGCGCGAGTTGGGGAATTTTCAGAGAGAAATTTTGCCTTGGGGCAAAGCATTTTTACAACACGCACTTTGTGAGATTGCTCGCACAACTCCTTTAAACTTGGGTAGAGAGAGAGAGAGAGAGAGAGAGAGAGAGAGAGAGAGAAGCAGGAAAACTTCAAAGGAAAATGGTATCGCTAGGAAGGAGGAACCCGTTCGAGGCTGAAAGAAATTTTGAACTCTTCATTCATTTTCATCTCAAGCAGTTTCTCATCATGATGGTATTAAAATTGAAAACTTGTACTTTATGATTTACTGATTTATTATATAAAGTTCTGACTGTCTCCTATCTGTCTATGTATATGCATACATACATACAAACGATATATATACATAATATACGAATCTTCAGAGGGTGTCCATGATACCAGTTGTAAAATGATGAAGTTTATTATGAAACGTTTCGCACATAAAACATCTGTGCATCATCAGTCTGCAAAGAGCAATAAGACAAATAAATAACATATAAAGCCATAAAACACAAACAGAACTCACATGAATTGAAAATAGTCTTAAAATTAACCCCAAAAAAAAAAAAGCAAAGTACAAAGTAAAAACAGTAAAAAGAGAGAGAACACCCAAAACACTAACCGTCCATGAGGAGAGAAGATGGAATGACCTGTCGTCAAAAGCAGGTGACGACGTTAACTATGCCAGGTGTAAAGTGGCTGAAGAAGTATTACCATTCAACGAAGGAACAAGTTTCTTAATATATAATGACTCGAGGGTAGTTAAGTGATCAGGATGTTTGACATGATCTATTATTGTGAAACTGTTCTTTCTGAAGCTCAATTTTGCAATTAAAAGCATGGTTCCTGATATTAGAAAATTCAGGTTGCTTTATTCTTTGTCCTGTTCGGAAACTAAAACCTAAATGACTGCAATATCGAACCCTCAGCAACCTTCGAGTTGATCCAACGTAAGAACCTGGACATCCAGGGCATGTAAATTTATATATGACGTGGAACTCCAATGAAGGGCTGAAGGCGATCTTTGAAATTAAAAAAGAACACTATGGTACAAGGATTGTTTGATATTAATTTGACCTTGAGACACGGAATTTCTTGTTCAATGATTGTTTTAACTGGATATGAATTTCAGATCAGAAATATGAGGAATAGTAGCATAAAATAACCTTTTTGGAACATCAAAATTATGAGATAAAGGCTGAAAAACTTTGAAAGTATCTGGTTGACAATTTTCAAAACTACGTCTTGTGGAAAAGAATTGGACTTAAAAAAACTCAGCAAAAATGAAATCTCGTCATGAAAAATTTTCCAAGAAGATGAATACTTTAGGGCCCTATCTTTACCAATGTGTGGATGGTGTTTAATTTAAAAGAATGTTGACAGGAACTATAAAAATTATTAGTGAGTCCGTATAGGTCCGTTTTCTGTAGACTGATGTGGCAAATTCTGAATTATTTCTAGTGATTCTCAAATCTAAATAAGGTAAAGTACCTTCTTTTTCAACCTCTACTGTACAAAACTTAATATTCGGGTGAGCGTTATTAATTAAATTCTAAAAATGAGGAAACATTGCCACGGATGTTGGAATAACGCGAAGGTATCATCAACGTATCTACGATAAAAAGATGGTCTAAAATTAGAACTACAACCATTTAAAAACTTCGACTCCAAGTCTGACATAAAAAAGTTAGCAAAGATAGGGCTTAAAGGAGACCCCATGGCGAACTCCATCGACCTGCGAATAGAGCCGATTGTTAAAAATTAACATAGAATCTTGCACAGCAAGATCAAGTAATTGTTTAAAAGTAGCCCGATTAAAACCTATAAAAATAGTATCATCGTTGGAAAAAATTTTGTTTAAAATAATGCTAATGGTTTCATTGAGTGGAACATTTGTGAAAAGAGATTGCCACATCAAAACTAGCCATAAAATAGTCTCCATCCTGTCTAGAAACTTAATTGTTGAAATTCATATCCATTTTTTAAGGAAAATTCACCGTTACAAAATTCGGATAAAAGTCCTGCAGAAATTTTGAGATGGAAAAAGATGGGACTATTGTAAGCAGCCATGATTGGTCTTAGAGGTAGGTCAGGCTTGTGAATTTTCGGTAAACCATAAAGAATGCTGAAAGAGGAGCCAGTCACAAACAGCTGTTGATAGGTAGTTTCATTTATTATACTATCCTTTTTTATTTTTCTCAAGAATCTATTAATTTTATCCTCTCTTTTGTATATATCTAAAAAAGTAGGTTCACCGTGGGAAATAAAGTTGGAATTGTCGGAGAGAATAGTTTCCATTTTTTGTATGTAATCAGTCTATTCATAATACTACAACCCTTGCCCTTATCTGGTTTACACAAAATTATGTTTTCTTGTTCCTTTAACTTCAATAGTATTTTCAGATCTGACGATCTAAAAAATGGTGTCCAACTAGTTCTTAAATTCAAGTACGTTTTGTGAGCCAAATTAGATATTTTCTGTTGGAGCTTACCGATATCTTGGTTAAATTCAAATTTTAATCAATCTTTGAAAACATAGTTTCAAGAGGTAAGAAAAACCTGGCATAGTTAGGTCTATATGAGGGTAAGCAAAAGTCTAACCCAAAAGATAATAAGAATTCTTCTCTCTTCGATAAAACATAACTGGAAAAGTTAAAAATACATTTATTTCTAGAATGGAAATCGGGAATAACAACACCGAGATTCAGCATTTTTTTCTGGTGTCTAGAAAATACCTCAGAGATATAGTTATTAATAAATCTACAAAACAATCTCTGATAAAGCAGACGATCAACCATGGACAAATCATTAAACAAAACATTCTTAAGTTGTTCTGTGGTAACAGTTAACAGGTTAATAGAGCGGATTTTACATTCAATTTCGTTCTTAAGCAGGGTTCTAAGTGCATCCTTGTAGAACTCAGTATTATACAGAGCAGATTTATACAATCTGAAGCGGACGAATCTCGGAGTGACATCATTCAGTTGGCAGTATTGGAGAAAATCAAGATCTGCCTTGGCCTTTTCGAGTCGAAGAGTCGTCTTTTCCAGTTTTCTTGAGGTAGCGATGGTAATGGGCGGATAACAGTGCTTGAGTAGTTGCGCAAA
Organism: Macrobrachium nipponense; assembly: GCF_015104395.2. NCBI lineage: Eukaryota > Metazoa > Arthropoda > Malacostraca > Decapoda > Palaemonidae > Macrobrachium > Macrobrachium nipponense. Next base: position 68,177,046 of record NC_087209.1, read on the forward strand.
GTGGTGAGTTCCCTGTAGTCGAAAACGGTGGAAAGCGAACAGGAGGACGAAGAAAAGTTTCAGTATCATCTCAGGAGGTATGTAATCGTTCAGTGGAGAAATTATATACGAATCTTCAGAGGGTGTCCATGATACCAGTTGTAAAATGATGAAGTTTATTATGAAACGTTTCGCACATAAAACATCTGTGCATCATCAGTCTGCAAAGAGCAATAAGACAAATAAATAACATATAAAAGCCATAAAAACACAAAACAGAACTCACATGAATTAAAATAGTCTTAAAATTAACCAAAAAAAAAAGCAAAGTACAAAGTAAAAACAGTAAAAAGAGAGAGAACACCCAAAACACTAACCGTCCATGAGGAGAGAAGATGGAATGACCTGTCGTCAAAAGCAGGTGACGACGTTAACTATGCCAGGTGTAAAGTGGCTGAAGAAGTATTACCATTCAACGAAGGAACAAGTTTCTTAATATATAATGACTCGAGGGTAGTTTAAGTGATCAGGATGTTTGACATGATCTATTTATTGTGAACTGTTCTTTCTGAAGCTCAATTTGCAATTAAAAGCATGGTTCCTGATATTAGAAAATTCAGGTTGCTTTATTCTTTGTCCTGTTCGGAAACTAAAACCAAATGACTGCAATATCGAACCCTCAGCAACCTTCGAGTTGATCCAACGTAAGGAAAACCTGGACATCCAGGGCATGTAAATTTATATATGACGTTGGATCTCATGAAGGGCTGAAGGCGATCTTTGAAATTAAAAAAGGAACCTATGGTACAAGGATTGTTTGATATTAATTTGACCTTGAGACACGGAATTTCTTGTTCAATGATTTGTTTTAAACTGGATATGAATTTCAGATCAGAAATATGAGGAATAGTAGCATAAAATAACCTTTTTGGAACATCAAAATTAGGAGATAAAGGCTGAAAAAACTTTGAAAGTATCTGGTTGACAATTTTCAACAAAACTACGTCTTGTGGAAAAGAATTGGACTTAAAAAAAACTCAGCAAAAATGAAATCTCGTCATGAAAATTTTCCAAGAAGATGAATACTTTAGGGCCCTATTTACCAATGTGTGGATGGTGTTTAATTTAAAAGAATGTTGACAGGAACTATAAAAAATTATTAGTGAGTCCTGTATAGGTCACTAATAATTTTTTATAGTTCCTGTCAACATTCTTTTAAATTAAACACCATCCACACATTGGTAAATAGTGGGCCCTAAAGTATTCATCTTCTTGGAAAATTTTTCATGACGAGATTTCATTTTTGCTGAGTTTTTTTAAGTGCCAATTCTTTTCCACAAGACGTAGTTTTGAAAATTGTCAACCAGATACTTTCAAAGTTTTTTCAGCCTTTATCTCCTAATTTTGATGTTCCAAAAAGGTTATTTTATGCTACTATTCCTCATATTTCTGATCTGAAATTCATATCCAGTTTAAAACAAATCATTGAACAAGAAATTCCGTGTCTCAAGGTCAAATTAATATCAAACAATCCTTGTACCATAGGTTCCTTTTTTAATTTCAAAGATCGCCTTCAGCCCTTCATGAGATCCAACGTCATATATAAATTTACATGCCCTGGATGTCCAGGTTCTTACGTTGGATCAACTCGAAGGTTGCTGAGGGTTCGATATTGCAGTCATTTAGGTTTTAGTTTCCGAACAGGACAAAGAATAAAGCAACCTGAATTTTCTAATATCAGGAACCATGCTTTTAATTGCAAAATTGAGCTTCAGAAAGAACAGTTCACAATAATAGATCATGTCAAACATCCTGATCACTTAACTACCCTCGAGTCATTATATATTAAGAAACTTGTTCCTTCGTTGAATGGTAATACTTCTTCAGCCACTTTACACCTGGCATAGTTAACGTCGTCACCTGCTTTTGACGACAGGTCATTCCATCTTCTCTCCTCATGGACGGTTAGTGTTTTGGGTGTTCTCTCTCTTTTTACTGTTTTTACTTTGTACTTTGCTTTTTTTTTTGGTTAATTTTAAGACTATTTTAATTCATGTGAGTTCTGTTTTTGTTTTATGGCTTTATATGTTATTTATTTGTCTTATTGCTCTTTGCAGACTGATGATGCACAGATGTTTTATGTGCGAAACGTTTCATAATAAACTTCATCATTTTACAACTGGTATCATGGACACCCTCTGAAGATTCGTATATAATTTCTCCACTGAACGATTACATACCTCCTGAGATGATACTGAAACTTTTCTTCGTCCTCCTGTTCGCTTTCCGTCTTCGACTACAGGGAACTCACCACTTTGCGCAACTACTCAAGCACCGTTATCCGCCCATTACCATCGCTACCTCAAGAAAACTGGAAAAGACGACTCTTCGACTCGAAAAGGCCAAGGCAGATCTTGATTTTCTCCAATACTGCCAACTGAATGATGTCACTCCGAGATTCGTCCGCTTCAGATTGTATAAATCTGCTCTGTATAATACTGAGTTCTACAAGGATGCACTTAGAACCCTGCTTAAGAACGAAATTGAATGTAAAATCCGCTCTATTAACCTGTTAACTGTTACCACAGAACAACTTAAGAATGTTTTGTTTAATGATTTGTCCATGGTTGATCGTCTGCTTTATCAGAGATTGTTTTGTAGATTTATTAATAACTATATCTCTGAGGTATTTTCTAGACACCAGAAAAAACTGCTGAATCTCGGTGTTGTTATTCCCGATTTCCATTCTAGAAATAAATGTATTTTTAACTTTTCCAGTTATGTTTTATCGAAGAGAGAAGAATTCTTATTATCTTTTGGGTTAGACTTTTGCTTACCCTCATATAGACCTAACTATGCCAGGTTTTTCTTACCTCTTGAAACTATGTTTCAAAGATTGATAAAATTTGAATTTAACCAAGATATCGGTAAGCTCCAACAGAAAATA
>NC_087209.1:68184971-68187471 GCF_015104395.2 Macrobrachium nipponense
CTAGTGTATACCTTGGGAGGGGGTCCTCAGACACTGTTCAAGGGGAGATGGGGGATACTGCTGGTATGCCTCGGGCTGTTTTCTGCCGCTCGACTGAGGGGTTGTTCTCAGGGGGGGAGAAATTTTTTTTTTCTGTGTGGGGTGAACTACCCCTTTTCCTTTTTTTTTCTTTGTGTTGGGGATGGGTCTGGCCTTGACATTGAATGCTAAGATATCAGCTGATTGATTAGTTGATGAAGTGAAATGCCCGTAGAGTCTTTTTTTTTTAGAAAAGAGATTTTTTTTTTTTCCTCTCTTGGACGAAGAGAAAGGAAATGAAAAGAGATTTTTCATTTCCGTGAATGAGGGAAAAAGTAGTTAACATGCACGGGATGTGTTATATGTTTCTTTGTGCCTTGAAAGACACAAATATAAGGGGGATACACAGATTATTTTTTTATTGTGTTGGAGAAATTACTTTGAAATGCCGATGATTGGTGTTGTATCTGTGTTGTGTGGCAATGGTGTTACGTCATGGTGTTGCATGCTGGAGAAATTGTATACCGTAAGATTCAGCATTACTGTTGTATGCTATTTTGAATTTCACCCTTACTTGAGATCTTTGCAAGAGAATTATTGCTGTGGAGAGTTATTATTATTATTAATAATTATTATACTTGAGATGTGTCACGGGGGGTTTGCTTAAGTATAATTATCATTACGGGAGAATTGTTTTGCGAGAGATTTGAGATATTTCATGGGAGATTATTCAATAATTATCACAGATAATTATTCAAGGAGAATTATTACAATGAATTAATGGGAGAAGTCTTGTGTTAATTATTTGTTAAGTTCTTGTAACTTTGGAGAATATTTTCAGTGATTCACGGGGATGAGTTTTGCTGAATCTTGATGAATCTGACTGAATCTTGGTGAATTGTGTGGAATTTTGCTGAACTTTTGCTGAACTTTTGGAGAATGGATAAGCATTAACATTGGTGATATTTTTGTACTGATACTGATGATTTTGATTATAGTAATTTTTTTGGTGATTTTGTGATAGTGATATTTCTGATACTGATTTTTTATGTACTAATACGTGGGTGTTTTAATGCTATCAAGGGAGGTGAAATCTTTTTTGAATATGGGAGGAACTAACAACACATTGTTTTAGTTTTTTTTTCTTTTTTTTATGAGTTCAGCAGATAATTGCTTGACATCTAGTGAGTTACAGGAAAGAGTTAACAGTGCCGTTGATTTTTCTTTTCTCCTTTTTTGGAAATTAGCCATCGCTGACACAAGTTTTTTTTTTTTTTTTTTACCAAGGGTGAATTTGAATTTATTTTTTCTCTCCAGTTGGTGTGGATATTTTTTTAATGTCTCAGTTCATGACTTAGAGTCATTTAAGAGAAAGTGTTTGTGTTTTAGCTATTTGATGCTATAGAGAAATATATGGGAGAATTTTTGCACGTTTGAATGCATACGTAATGGCACTACATTTTTTCTCTGGATATTTGTGTTCCAGAAATTGTAAGTTTTCTTGCACAATACATTAGTTGTATTTGTGACAAATTTGTGAGAGATAGGAAACTTGGTTAAGTTTGCTAGTGACTTATGTCGTAGTGCATATGGGGAAGTCTTTGCTTAGACACTGTGAGTTGGGAGTTCTGTTACAATGACTTGTGGTACATTGGTGATTTTTTCTAGAATTTTCTAGACAGTTTTATTTGCCGAGTTTTTGCCCTTTTTTAGCAATTATGCTAAATGGAGTGAGTTTTTATAGTTTTTGACTATAACATTGAGTTATTCTCTGGAGAATTGGAGTTATAATTGAGATATATTATGGGAGATAATTTGATATATATTTTTAGTTATATGAGATATATATATTTTTTTTGGGAGGACCCATATTTTGGCCATTTTTAGATATTTGCCAATAGTGGTATGAGCTATGTTTAGTTCAATTATTTTGCAGCCATCTTTGTTGCAAATGGAGACACATATTTGGAGATTATGGGGCAATATTTGTGAGTATGTGAGTTAGTTGCCTTGAGTGCACATTTTTTTGGAGATGGGATTTCATTTTTTGATATTCCTTTTTGGAGATATATTTTTTGGAGCCTTGTTTTGTTCCACATGGAGTTATTGGGGAAATAGAGGTAAATATTTTGTATTTGCCGAAATAGAGGTGATTATTCTCTATTCCTGGAGTGGTGTTTTTTTTTCTACTGACATGTGGCTGATTGGAGAAATAAGAGAATAATATAAGGGGGTTGGTTATTAACCAATGGAGGAAATATTTTTATAACCGGAGTGGTGTTATTATTAATATGGTGTCTCATAATGGAGTTGTGGAATTAATCTTGGGAGGGCGGGTGACCTTTTTTTTTGTGGGTTATGGAGTTTTTTTGAGCAAAGAGAAGATTTCTGTGGTTCTCTTTTTTGGTTTCGTGACTATTTAGAGGCGAGTTGTCATTACTGCATTACGAGTCATTTGGAGATGTGTGCATTTTTCATGTTC
>NC_087209.1:68192471-68209971 GCF_015104395.2 Macrobrachium nipponense
GCGCAAAAAAGAAAGCACACTTGCAGGGAAAGAAGACAGACACTGACTCACGGTAAGGTATACCATTCTTTTAATATGATTATTCTATAACAAATTTTAGCTTAAGGTACGTAAGTATTTTCCTGATGAAGTGTTTAAAAGAGCGTAGGTAGAAATCTTATGATTGTAATGGCAAACGCGCCAGAGCTTTATTTTAGCGGCGAGCAAACAATTTGCCCCGCAAATTCTCTGTTACTTTGTGCTGTCCTCGTCGGACGAGACAGAGCACGTGTGTAGAATAGATGTCAGAAAGAACCAGATCAAACTAGGAAGTGCTTTGCCAGGGTTTATTGCTGTGTTGGAAAGCCTAGCTAGTTAGGAGTGTTTTACTAATAGTTACGGCAAAAGAAGTGTACAATTCTTTTGTCTGTGATATGTTAGGGAATTCATTTTTAACTTAGTTTTTCATTCCAAGTGTTGGTAACCGCTTACCTCTCCGCTTAATTAAGCTTCGCGCCTGCGCGGTCTCAACCAACCTTCGTTCTCACAAAGAGGCAGCCATGTTTGTTATCTCTTTAAGCATTAGCTAAACAAGTTAAGCAGACGTAACGTAAGTCTCGAAGTTTTTAAACATAAAATAATATCAATCTCGGTACTAGTATCTATCGTTCTTCCAGAGAAATTAACGTAATTCGCCTTGAATAAGAAATTAGAATTGCGTGTTGTAAATCGCCTCGCATTTACAGAGGATCAGATGTTTTGAACGACACGATGTCCAACCCGCTCAACTCGCCTCAAGTGTCTCACCTCGCATCGCTCACTTGCTCGCTGAGCGAAAGTTTCATTTCACTTCGTACTTAACGTAACCTCATTCACAAATATTTGCTAACATTTTCATTTTGAAATCCTTACCGTCATTTCACTGTTCACAGGGACCTAGTATACTTACGTAAAGTTAACGTAAATCTTAAAAGTAGAGTAAATTACAAGAATTGTTAACGTAAAACGCGTCTTTGTAAAATTCATATGTAAACGCAAATCATTTCATAAGCGCAAGCCGCTACTATTAACGTGAAAATCGTTCAACACGAGTGCGTTATCATTGTCATAAAACGTTATCAAAAGCAATTCTTTCATTAAACGTTAACGTAAGTAGATAATTTAACGCAAGTTGCGTCATATTAAACTAACATTAGTAGTTCAATTCAATATAAGGGAGTTCATTCATATATCATTTTTCACCCTCTCCGCCGAGAGAGAGAGAGAGAGAGAGAGAGAGAGAGAGAGAACCAGAACCCATTATTCACGAAGCCAAGAGTACTACAATCTTACCATTAATTGTAGCATGCAGAATTAACATTATTTTAGTCTCTTGTGTCTTTCATTTACACTGAGCGTGATACGTACGCGCCTGTCCATTGCAGTTTGCAAGCAATTTTTTTATTTCATTTATCGAGTACTTCAGCGAGGGACTGACCATTCCTAAAATTTCCATTACCTGTCATTGCCCGAGTGGTCTTTTCATTTTCTTTTATCACAAAAGACTTGCGTATACCGCAAGCACAACCCGCACAGTGTGCCACGCAAATTCATTGCTTCCAGACAGGGAAGTCGTTACCAGTTTAGGACTGGCCACCACCAGTGCACGTCAGGTCTTACCATTTCACAGTGCCACTAATTCTTGACACTGTCCATCGACTTGGCTGCTGAAGTAACTTTCCCACCTTTTACTTTCTCTCCTCCACTATTACCCTCTGCCACGAACAGAGTACCATTTCACTTCAGTATATTTAAGTATACTGCATGTAGTGTCCCGGGACACACCAGCACGATACCAGTGCTCCAAGGAACGCCTCCACATAAGTGCCATTGCAACCTGTACAGGCCGTACAGGTAGCCATTAAACCTGCGTGTCCGTCCTTACGGAACGCCCAATTGATTAGTGTGTCCGTGTACAAGGGTCAGTGATCCTTCGGAACACTCAACAAAGGGAACGCCTCCCGAAGTGCCGCAATACCAGCCCTAAGTGCTGACAAACCTGCGTGTCCGTCCTTACGGAACGCCCAATTCATTAATGTCCGTGTACGAGGATCAGTGATCCTTCGGACCAATCAAGGGAACGCCTCCCGAAGTGCCGCAATACCAGCACTACTAGTGCTGTCCAAAAGGATGCCTTCTGAAGTGCCATCGCACCTGTGCAGACGTACAGGTAGCCCTATACCTGCGTGTCCGTCCTACGAACGCTCATTCATTAGAGTATCCACCATTTTGGATCACTGAACCAAGGAACGCCTCCTCATAAGTGCTGCGCACCTGTATTGGACCTACAGGTAGCCCATTCCAACGTCTCCCAAGTTGGGAACGCCCGTAAGTGTGACGTACGCCGCACACTTCATTCGATTTTTTCACCTCAGCAGAAGGTGCCATTCACAAAGTGCCACCGAGGCCCACACCCAGTCTTTTCAGACTTTTCATTACCACTTCGCAGAACACATTTCCAAGTGAGTGCCACTTTACCCAGTAGGCACTCCCATTCCATCCATTACCCTTTCCTGGCCATTATTTTCCGTTTTCCTCCGAGCCTCTACTGCAGCCTAAGGGAAATGTCTTCTCCTGCTTCCCACGACTTCTTTGCCAGAGAGCTAGAGAAGCTCGGAGCCCTCATAACTCTAGGCAAGGAGGCCGTACACTGGACCAGCACTTGACCAGTGGATAAAGGCGCAGCAGGCTGCTGCGCGCCTGCAAGAAAAGGAAGAAAGAGAAGCAGAGAGGAAAGCCAGAGAAGCAGAGAGAAAGGAAGAGAAGAAGAGAGAAGAACATGAGCTAGCTCTCCGAGATGACGAAAATCTCTCGGCTTAGTTTCTAAGCCCCAGACCATGAGCTGGACTCCCGGTAAGAGGTGGTTGCGGAGGTTTCTGCACCACTTGTTGTGTGCGTGGGCATGCTGTGGATTCCGACCAGTGCCCAAGTCGGTCTCTACCTTGGGATGAGAGCTTCCAGGGTGAACTTCTCCAAGGCTACCATGTAGCCCTGCCTGATGAACAGTCTCCTACAGCCTATCAGTGGGTACAAGTCATGGCCGACACCGAAGCCCAGGTCTCCCTTATTTCAAGAAAGGCATTGCCTAGGGATGCCAAAATCCAGACGGGTGAAGAAATTCAGTTTGAATGGATTGACAGTAACCTCTATTCTGTTCCTTCGGTCCTTCTGAATGTAAAAATGCCCTTTCTGGACCAGGAGACCAAGGACCACCACATTGTACCGCCTGGGCGTAGTTGACCAATTTCATGATGTTTATCAGGTGATATTGGGCCGAGATCTACTTAAGCCGTATCTCCCCTGGACGCAGCTCCCACTACCAGATGCCACCGGATCCATGCAGCATGCCTCATAATCAAACCTCAATTTTAGATTCAGAGCTAGTGCCTCCGATGTCCCAGACATCCCTTTTATTTTGTGAACCTGGCCCTGACCCAGTGTCAGAGCCAGACGTTTCTTCCCCGCATCATCTCAGCCTCTTACCATTTTACCGCCTACCTCCTCCACTTTGGAAGAGGTAAGCCCACCAGTTAACCCCGGACTTGCTTCCGAGAATGATTCAACGGAGGTTTCCTTAACCTCCCAACCTCAAATCACTGCCAGAGAGGACTCTTCACCTGTGCCAGAGCACACTGCCAGCCTTGGTGACTCCACAGATTCGCAACCTGTGGGGCCATCTTGGCCTTACCGTCCAGTGCCACGGAAGAGGTTCTGGAACAAGTTCTGCCGAGATTGTGGCCGCAAGGGTCACATGTCTGCCAACTATGGAGGGTGCGCAAATTTTAATATTCCTGCCATCGCAATGGCAGTTACAAATCCTTCCTCACTAGGACCCCCAGCTAAGGGCCCTATAACCGTCGCACCCCTCCAACGCCATTATCCGCCAAGCCACGTCAGAGCCTACGACGACTCTGGCACTCAAATCTCCCTGATACGGGAATATCGAATCCCCGGAGGGGGGCTAACGTCGATAGACGTCACTTAATCACCATTGAAGGTATCAACCATATCAAGCTTGATCCTTCCGACCGTCCAATTGAGGGTCACCAGACATAGTTTCTCCAAAGTATGTACTCTTGCAGTTGCAAGCTACATTCCAGGAGTTACGACCTCCTCCTAGGGCAAGACATGAAGTCTCCGTCGCATTCCACAAAGCCTAGGGGTCTTAACCCCTCAACATATACTCCAAAGCAAAGAGTCATCGAAATTCTACTTCCTCCAGGAAGTACATTCCACCAACATCTCCCCCGTTACCAAGGAGGGAGATTGATCATTCACAGTTTCGGTTGCAAAACCTGCAAACAACATACTAGGGCACTCCACGAATTGGCCTAGGTGCCCTACCGACTACCAGCAGTGGACACTGTCCATTCTCCACAAGGCTTAGCCTTCAACAAGAGACAGGAGCCTCTGTCTCCCATTTCCAAGGGCACGCTGAGAGGTATTGCACCTCCGGTACCCGTCACAGGTCCAGTCGACCTCAACTCTCTGCCAGTGCCACTTGGCAGCACTGGGCGTGCCAAGCTGCGTCCAGCCTGGACGTAGAGCACCCCACAGAACTTGACTTCTGCACCTGGCAACCGAGCTAGTGCCGGCGCCTAACCTAACCAAGGATCCTCCTACAGGAGGGATCCTCCAACAGGCATGGAGCTCACTGCAGCCCATGGCCAATCCAAAGTCCATGAGTCTTCTTCACCCTCACCACTGTCACCCAAGGATGAACCTCCGGCAGACCTAACCTTCTCACCTCATCTGGAAAACCAGGAACTGTCCGACCAGGAGTCAGCCTGGAGTTTTCCCCTTACGACGGCTGTCGCAGCAGCCGGAGTGAGGGCCTCCCCTGCAGTAGTTACCACCTCTACGACGGTTGCTGCAGATACCGAAGTAGGGTGTTCTCCTGAAATCCCTCAGGCTACCACTGCCTCTGCTCCTGCCGGCGTTTCTGGCCTTACCCCAGAGCCGGTGCCTCCGTCTACTCCTAGGACTGGTATAGCCAGGTCCTGGAGGAATAAGAAGAAGAAGAAGAAAAGGGATGTAGCAAATCATTAACACACTAACCAAAGAGCCACATGCTCTCCTTGACACCTGTGCCCGAGGTACAGTGTCGCATTCAATTGCAGAGTGATCCTGGCACCTACCCAGAGAAGGTAGCCAGCCTGATCTCTGCCAGTAGAACTAACCCTCTAACCCCTAGCCATGGTGATACTAACCCTCACTTAAATATAATTACCTCATTACATTTCCATCCTGGTAATGCAACCTAACACATCATCATCCCCACGCATCATTACCTCTCATCATGTATTTTAACAATTCCGTCGCTGAACTGTAGTTGTGCGTACCACACTCTGGAATGATTGCGTCTTCATTTAAACTATAATAGAGTAGGTTAGGCTAATGATTTAAGTACCAGGAGGGCATTAGGTTAGTAGCAAGTAGAATTTTCAAGTAACCATTATCTAGGCGGGGTAGAGTAGACGTTGTCACCAGACAACCCGTAGTATTATTCTTAGGCTAGACTACAATTACTACGGCAGAAGTTAGTACACTTAGCATCTCCACCTATAAGTTAGGTAGGCCACTGTAGTTAGCTGTATCGCTGCTCAAAAAAAAACTTCAAGTTGGAGTAGGAGAACTGGGTAGTCGAGACGATCAATTTATTTAAGCTAAGACCTTCACGCCCGAAAGGGAGTGAATGCCTTCTTAACAGGGGGAGCTGTGACGTTTATAGATCGTTCCGTCTACCCAGATATTAATTAATTAATTTGATTTGGAAAATGGAGCAGCCATTTCTTCCAAATATCAGCTGATTTTTAGTAAAACGCGGGAAAGGAAAACCAAACCCGCCAGCCAGAGTAGGGATAGGGGGTTCCCCAGCCCGTGGGGGAAAAGAGTTCTTTGTCAGCATTTAGGGACGTATCTCAAAAAGGGAAGGATGTAGGCAGATTGGGTCTTCTTAGACCTATATCTTAAGCTCCTTTTCCTGTTACCCCTCTGCTGGCTGTGCTCTGTTTTCCAGGATTTGCCCTTGCTCGTGGGGGGTTAAGCTGAATCCCAACACCCAAGCAAAACCACCTGCATTCTCCCCAGTCAACTGCAGGACGTGACCTCGGATGTCCAACCACCTGCCTTCAGGTTAGGCCTATCCAGGGCTGAGTGGCGCGCCAAGACACCAAGACCTGTGGACAAAGCCAGGCAAACGCGGTTCTACAAAGGTCCACACTGAACACAACATCCAGGTACGTCTTGTGGAACAGCATATTGCCAGTCTCTCCCATCCTATTATCATTTTGATCCTCATTCTCCCAATTCAATTTCCAACCCAAAAGGAACTCATCCGTTTGTTCCCTCTCACTGCCTCATGGCCGCATGCTTCCCCTTGTGTGATCGTCCCAGACGAATGAGTCATTGCATACCTCAGTGAAACATTAAAAGTTCCTTCTCCCCAGTTTTAGAGAATTAATTAATCAAAACAAGAAGTCATTTTGTTTTTTTTCCCTTTTATCTTGTTTAATCTGGGATTCTTTTCCAGATTCCATGAGTCACGTGCCCAGTCCCTCTCTGCCCACAAGTGTTGCTTACCAAGTTTATGAAACCAGCTTCATGAATCCATTTTGAGCTAGCTATTATCCATTTGTGAGAGATATATAAGTCCCACCGTGGGACGCTGCAATTTACTTTTCTCCAGGCCGGCAAGGGCCTTTTTGTAAATAAATAGCTGTAAAGTAACGAGCTGAGTTTTCTGGCGACTCTCCCTATAAAGAAATTATCACTAACTATCAGTTTTACGGTAAGTTCGATTAATTTCCTTCTGTCCTCCCTAAATTATTTCCGTTTACGTATATAGCCTCTCCCAAGGCCCGGGCTAATACGTAACTATATATACATTTATATATATGCTATATATATATATATATATATATATATATATATATATATATATTTATATATATATATATATATATATATATATTATATATATATATATATATATATATATATATATATATATATATATATATATATATATATATATATATCTATATATATATATATATATAAACTTTATCACTTACACAATTGTTCTGTGCATTAACACAATAACTAACAGGACCTCACTGAAACTGGATGGTATCTAGCGGAGATATTTATTAAGTAAAAGTGACAAGCCTTCCAGGACCAACACATGTGTCCGTAAAAAGCTTGCAACTTTTCTTGAATAAAATATTTCCGCTGGATGCCATTCCTTTTCAGTGAGGTCCTGTTAGCGCTGATGTTGAATAAATAATGATATGGATGGCTGTTCCTTCGGGAACATTCATCTGTCTTTGTACCCCGTAAGGTGTTCGTCAGAGTGACTTTCCACCACAGTGCTTAGACAACTCTTTGTGCGGTGATGAAAAGGGCAGTTTCCTTCGTTTAGTATTAAACTCTTTTTGACAGTATATTCTAATATATCATCCGTTCAGTAAGCTTTTAGTTTTCATGGCAGTGCTTTTTCATCATGTTGCTTTATTGACTGCCATTAAAAAAATGATTGATCACTGATCCTTGTGTACTCAAAATTGACAGTGATGTCGTGAAATGCAAATTACATTTTAGACGCCGTCATTCGCTGAGAAGAAAAAAAATGCTTCAGTAATGACGATGTCATCATCCATAATCCAGGTTAAAAGCAACGGGCATCGTTGCAGATCCATACGATTTCATTATCTCCGACGAATCAAAAATAAACGTCCAGTATACTCACAGCAAACACAGCATGTACCAACTTGTTCGGACTTGTTTGCCGTTCGTGCAATGCCTTCTGCTTTTGTGTTTGCTCTGCAAGCAAGAGTTGCCTGGCTCTCTCGGCCATTCTTCGCTTCGGATGTCGGCGTCACTTTATTCTTGTTGTCATTAATTAACCCCGAGCGTCGATTATCCAGTCTAGATTGGCCAATCTACGAAGAATGACTTGCCTAGGTGCTCATGAAACGATGGCTAATTTTCAGATGTAATTTTCACGATTTTTGTGAACGTGACCCTTTGTTTGGGGAAAGTTTGCCAGGGATGCTAATAAGAAGAGGAATGTCGCTTCTAGAACCTTCATGGCCGTGGGTTTTTGTATCTTAGGATTTTAAATCGTTAGTAAGTTAGATGATGCGGTGACGTAATCATGCTGAATGCATCAGGTTGATGCTCGCTGCGTGATCAAGCTACTTACCTCATATTTGCAGCATTTGGAAGAGGAAAAACTCGATATTTAGAGAGAAATTCAAAGAATTTCATTTCGGAGAAATAAATAAAGGATTGAGTGCCACCTTCGTGATAGCTCTCTCTCTCTCTCTCTCTCTCTCTCTCTCTCTCTCTCTCTCTCTCTCTCTCTTACCTTGAATGGATGAATTCATTTTGTTCTTGTTCTCGATTCGGTCTGTTTACCAAGTTGAAGACTGAATTGTCGCAGAGTTATGAGGACTATCTGGTAAGTTATGAAACACCAACATAAAACATTATTTAGAACGAAGCTTCAAAACATTTTCGGTTACATTATTTCTCCTTTTTTAGATTTCGTAACCGTTAGAGAGTTAAGAACACGGTAAGCTAACTGTAACTCTTCGTGTTGCTTGTGTGGTTCAGTGGCGGACTGCAGTTTCTCGAATTCCAAGTTCGAATCCTGGCATTCTTCCTTTCATTCCCTGATTCGGATTGAAGGATTCCAGTGGGAAACGTACCCAAAATATGTTTTGAATTTATGCATACAAAGAAGTTACTCCGACTATGATCAATTGAATTTCTCATCAATGAACGTCAAAAACCAAGAATTGAAAATAGCTTGGTTCTACAGAAAAGAAAATTAATGCTATTTTTTATTTTCACTTTACCAAAACGCATTTTGGATATATTATACTTAAATTATTTTTTAGTTATGTTCTCCCCGAAGTACAATAGGAATCTTAGTAATTTTTCAGATTAATCAAGTCTACTTGGTACGATAAAACCACAATTATGAGAAACATGAAATAAATTATGAACAGTCTCGAGACATAACGTCTCCTCTTCATCGTGGAATAGATTGTTAGTTATTATTATTATTATTATTATTATTATTATTATTATTATTATTATTATTATTATTATTATTATTATTATTATTATTATTATTATTACTTAGAAGATGAACACCATTCAATTGCCATTGACTTGAAATTCAAGCTTCTAAAGAATTTGGTGCTTATTAGGAAGTAAGAGAAGGTAAAGGGATATACAGAAAGAAGAGATCTCACTTATGAAGAAGAAAAGATAAATCAATAAATAGACAAAAATGTATCTAAACAGTGTCTGAATGACTTTATTCCACTAACTGTTGGTTCGATTTTATTCATGACAGTGATATGGCTTGGAATCTTTCTCATTCAAAACCATTGAATGGTCCAAGTTAGAAGACCCCTTGTCAGTCCTCCCAAGTCATGGGGGGGGCCAAACGAGAGCCTCCGGCAAGCCTTATCTCGTTAGCGGATCCGAAAAGGTTCCTTTTGTTTTATGGCCTCCAAGGGGCCCCAACTTTGCCATTGTAAGAAACTCTTGTAGCGCCATAGCTCAAACCTTTCCTTATTTGATTTCCTCTTCCCCGAGGCAGTCTGTGGGGTACTTTCCCCAAGTTTTTAGTTTTCTGTCGAGAAAACTATTGAGTGGCTATTTGTCAGTCTATCCGCTGAGGCGATAGGGCTGTAAATTGGTATGTTGATCATCCACCCTACAATCTTCAAACTTACTAAATTGCAGCACTCTAGCCTCAGTAGTTATTGTTTGATTGAAAGTTAAAGTAAGCTTTGATTGTACGACTGTCAACGCTACAGGTGCCAACAACAAAGGCCACCACCTGGCTGTGGCTGAGAGTTTCATGGGCCGTGGCTGAGAGTTTCATATAGCATTATACGCTTTTATTTTGGCACAGAGAGAGAGAGAGAGAGAGAGAGAGAGAGAGAGAGAGAGAGCAGAGAGAGAGAGATATTAATTTAAAATAAGGCTTCGGAAAAAACTCCGATATATATCTGAATTATCACATACTGTGTTTTGAAAAATATTTTCATATTTTTACGAACTTTTGACGAGAAAGCTTACTCTTAATTCAAGAGTATTAGTTTTATCATAGTGATGATATTTTGCGATAGAAATTCAGTATTTGTTTATTCTGGTGCACTTTGTTTGATTGAGTTCCGGTTTACTCCCCTTTTATGTGCATTACACGCCATTTCATATTTAAATGTGTAAAGCTTCAGCCGTATTTGACATCAGAAAATTGAGACTACTTGATGATACTGAAAGATCCCTCAATGACTTTATAGATTTTTTCTTTCTTACAGAAATTAATTTTCTATAATTTCTTTACTCTATGCGAGTTTTTTTTTTTTTCGTTAAAAACGCTTTAATTGTAAACTGTCTCTTTATCAAATTATTTATTTCAAATAGAGACGAACTGCGAAGGATGGACATCTGTTTTTTGGGACCCACCTGTAATTTATTTTTCTTCTTCGTAAACACTCCACGAATCTATCTTTGTATTTGTTTGTCTATCAGTTTGCTTGTGGGTGTCGTTTATTTTTGCGGTTAATCTTCATTTTTTTACATTGTTTTTCGTATGTTCTAATAAATACATATTCCAAGTATATTTATAAATGAAACAAAAAGCATATGGCAAACTAAATCTATTGCAAGCATAACTAAATTGCATAATTTACGTCCCCTCAGTGCCAACGTGAAATCAGAGGAATTTATTTTTTGGTGATGTAAATTCATTTCTCGATGTGGTTCGCATCCCACAATAAGCTGTAGGTCCCGTTGCTAAGAAACCAGTTGGTTCCTAGCCACGTAAAAATATCTAATCCTTTGGGCCAGCCCTAGGAGAGCTGCCAATCAGCTCAGGGGTCTGGTAAAACTTAGATATACTTTATATGTATACTTTACGGAGAGGGGGAGATATCTGTGAGTGTGCATGTGTAGGTTGTTTTTGTCTTATGGAAATAATCTTCAAGAACTTCACACTATCTATCTAATATATATCTCTTAAAAGTATGGTGGAATTATACTCACGAAGGGAAGCGTATCTTTGTAATCGTACGCGTCTAATTTAATTTAATTCTTTGCAAATATCGTCACACATTATGCAATATTCATTTGTATGTCTGTCTCTATCCATCTATTGATCTACCTACATTGCAAGTGTGGCTTAATTATATAACTTCCGAAGGGAAGGTTATCATTAGTAGCGAGCTCGTCTATGGGATGATGGGCACACACATGTAAACAGTAGCGCCTCAGTGGCGTGATCGCTATGGTCTTGGCCTGCCACCTCGGTGGCTAAGAGTTCGATTCTTGGGCATTCCATTGAGGGGTCAGAGATGTGTATTTCTGGTGATAGAAGTTCACTCCCGACGTGGTTCGGAAGTCAACTAAAGCCGTTGGTACCGTTGCTGAATAACTATTGGTTCCATGCAAGGTAAAAAACGCCATGCAAACAAACAAACAAACATATAAACAGTTCATGCCGCTAAATGCTCACTTTGACATTTCACAGATAGCGCAAATCACAAGAATAATGTTAGTTTTGTAAATGACAGTTGTGACAAGTCTTTAAATACGATTTTATTCTAACCGTCAAATCACACAAAAGCGAGAAAATAATAAACACCGTCAACAATAATGTTGCCCACCCCGTTATGAAGGGGTACATTTGGAAGCACTGCTGGAAACGGAATGGTTCCAGTGCGCTCTGCTCGATAAAGCAGTTACAGCGGTGGAGTGCTTTTATGGAAGGCTCACTCCCGGATTCATTGTTAGTTGCTAAAGCGATTCAGTTTGATTTAGCTGAGTATGGTGTTAATGCTGATGCTTTCATTCGCTTGGTTTATCGGCACTTGCTGCTGCCTCACTGTGACCCATTATTTTTGGCACAGTGACACAGTTCTATGTTGATCTATTCCCACACGCACTTTGAGGGAATCGGTAATCCTGTCAGTGGCTGTATTTCCTTCTGCTGACAGGCTTTGGAATTCTCTTCCTACTTCTGCTTCTTCTTAAGAATAACCTATCTCCCTTTACGCGTCATGTCCGTCACTTCTGTCGAGGTTAACCCTTCTTTCCTTTCTTCCTTTTTCTTGTCTTGCTTTGGCCTGAGCAAGAAAAAACAAGTAAGTAATCCAAGTTGTAATGGCCTCTTTTATAGAAATCCGGGAGGCTCCATTGCACTTGGATAAAACAGTCGCAACATTTTTCGATGTCGTACGTGTTTGGCAATTTCTGATTTACACAAAGAGATCCACTTAACAGGTTAAGTGGATGAGTAGGCATGACATTTTTCAGGGAAATGATGGCCGATTTTTATTATCTGTCGTGGACAGTTTTCCGATTTCTAGCCCCCCCCCCCCCCCGCCCCCCCCCCCCCCCACACACCACAACCCCACCACCTCAATGTATATATATATATATATATATATATATATATATATATATATATATATATATATATATATATATATATATATATATATATATATATATATATATATCCCTTTAACGACCAGAGATCCATTTGGGATCTTAAAACAGCTACTTTCGGGTAGTCGTGGTGAACAAGTTTGAGCTTGTATGAAATTGACGCTTTGGCAACTCTAGCTACACTCCTCTGCTCTTCGAATCAACCAATCAGAAGCCACCAGGCCCTCGCACGAAGACTGGAGGGCCTTCGACAGACACCTCAGTCGTGCGCAAGTTGGAAAACAGTCAAGAAGTGTCGCAGTAACCTCCAAGTTCCCCCATTCCCCCCCCCCCCCCCCCCCACAAACTTCGTAATCATGGTAAGTACACAGTGACTGTGGGATAGTGAAGCCTAATGATATGCTTACCTTTTGATGTTGGTTGAAGGGCTGTAGTGTTACTGACATGTCATAGTGACTAAAAACAAAAGTATAGATCCCATAGGGGATACTTCGGTCGTTCTTAGGCGGACCACGCTCATCCCATGAGGATGTATCGGACCGTAACGGTTACAACGGCCAGCAGAATACGATGTCAAATAATTTTTTTTTAGTGCTTGTTTTAGACATTTGTGAATAATTTTAACAATATTTCTAGATATAACAGTGATGCTTTATAGATGTTAGGCTCATGTGCTATAAATGATTACCTTACAAGGGATTGAATGATAGGTTTTTTGTTAGGGAAAGTTACTTTTTTTTTCATTACAATGATTTTAAAATAGTTTTTTTTTATTTTTGCAGTTTACAAAGCAGTATGTTTTCTGGGCAACGCAATGCTGCATTGGAGACTCAGGAACGTGTAACATGGGTAGCCCCTGACGACGCTGAAGAATCAAGTGATATCGACATGAGCCCTTTGGACATTGACAGTGATGATGACGACCCTACCTACGTTCCTGACGAAGGCCTTACTCATGACGGTGCCTTTGACCTTCCTAACTCTAGAGGTTAGTATGAGACATCCTTAGAGAGAGAGAGAGAGAGGAGAGAAGAGAGAGAGGAGAGAGACGAGAGAGAGAGAGAGAGAGAAATGTGTGTAAACATTGTATTTAAATGTCTCGTTGTTATAATGGTATTTAAATTTGTTGCCCTTTAAATGGTTTGTAAACAATGGGTATTTTAAAAACTTATTTGTTTACTTGCATACTCACTGACATACACGTGCACACACATGCACACGCACATGCATACTCACTTGACATACACATGCACACACACATGCATGCACACACAAGCACACATGCATGCACACATGCATGCACACACGATTCATTTACTGTTTCACTAATGTTACTTTATTCTTGTTTCAGATCGCAAGGTCAATGTTGTCTCTCAAGCGATGCCTATGGAAGAGGAACCTGAGCCTAACCCTAAGAGGTCTCATGCTGATGAATGGAAGAAGGAAAACATTGATATCCATGCCCTGCCCGACTACATTCATCAGAAGCCTGGTGCCAGGAATTCTCTTGGCACTAGAGATTTTGCTTTGCCAAGAAGGGGCCAACAGGTAGTTTTGCAAAATATTGAGACACGCCAGAATGCCACTGCCCTACACATGCCAAAGCGTGTCACCATAGGCAGACCTGCAAGTTCTGTTCTGGTGCAGGCCACAGTTCCCGCTGGATGTGTGAGGATTGCAAGGTTGCCCTTTGCCTTACTGAAGAAAGAAATTGTTTTGCTTTGTACCATAAGATTTCTTAAGTAAGTTGGTTTGTTATGATAGTTGTTTATAGTGTTTTGTGTATTTTTTTACTATTTTTGTATTAGAGTTTTTGATTAGAGTTTTTTATAGAGTTTTCTGTATTTTTATACTATTTTTGTATCTAATGTATATTTATTTTTATATTAATTAAATTGTAAAGCCATATAAGTGTTTCTATCATACATTGTGGAACAAAAAAAATGAATAAATAATAATAATCACATGATTTATGGGCAAATTAACAGTATTTATAAAACTTGAAAAAGTTGCCCGACGCAGGCCCAATAGATCCCATACGGGATGAGCGTGGTCCGCCTAAGAGCGCCCGAGGCACCCATACGGGATACTTCATTGCATGCAATTATTTCGCTTACTTTGGAAATTTTGTAAAAGTACACAAGAGTAAAAAGGTCTTGTATTTACTAATACTACAACATCTAAGAGGATTTTTAATGTTTGCCCATAAAACCCAGGGTGGACTTTAAAGGGTTAAATATGTCATATCACATTTCCGTGATTCATATACATATATCGAGCTACAATGTCCTTTAATATCTAGTTCGCTCTAGCCTCGGAATTAATATATTTTCATATATGCTTAAACCGAGGGGGAATTTTTTCTCGATAATAGACTTGCCTGGACCAGGGCGCGAAACCATGGCTCCTTTCAAATCCAGGAACGTCAGTGAAGCTTTACCTACTACACCACCGCGAGAGGTGTAGTAGGTAAAGCTCACTGACGTTCCTGGATTTGAAAGGAGCCATGTTTCGCGCCCTGGTCCATGGCAAGTCTATTATCGAGAAAAAATTCCCCCTCGGTTAAGCATATATGAAAATATATCAATTCCGAGGTAGAGCGAATTAGATATTAAAGGACATTGTAGCTCGATATATATATATATAGTATATATTATATATATATATATATATATATATATATATATATATATATATATATATATAATATATATATATATATATATATATATATATATATATATATATATATATATATATATATATATATATATATATATATATATATATATATATATATATATATATATAGCCAAAGGACGCCGCCTGTAACAATGTGATGTGAGAAAGGATGAAAATTCATCTGGATTTTATACTGATTTAATGACAAAGCATTATCCCCAGTGGACATAACTCGAGCGAATACATTATACAAATAAGAGAGAAAAAAATGCCTGTTAAATTATTCTTTCTCTAAAGCCAAAAGGATAAACTACTTTTCTTTACGAAAGATTTTAATGAGAAATATTCCCCGGATTAGTGTTGCACTGCCAAGTAAACGAAAAATAAGTTCACATTATCAGGGCAAAGCAAGAAATCATTTGCAAATGGATCCATAGGTTCGTTTCGTATGCAAATCGCTATGACGTGCTGTCTGGATCGTCCCGATGCCTTAATGGACAAGCTGGTTATTCGTTCATTTCTTCTTTCACTTTGTTTATCTGACGAGAGTTAAAGTTTGGGAGTACTAACTTAAAGCTTTACAGGACAAATGCATTTTTCGTAACATTCTCTCTCCTCTTCTCCTCTCTCTCCACTTCTCATCTCACTCTCCCTCTCTCTCTCTCTCTCTCTCTATCTCTCTCTCTCTCTCTCTCTCTCTCTCTCTATATATATAATATATATATTTTTTTTTATTATATATATATATATATATATATATATATATATATATATATATATATATCTATATATATATATGTATGTATATACATATATATATATACTATATATATATATATATATATATATATATATATATATATCTATATATATCATATATATATATATATATATAATATATATATATATATATATATATATATATATATATATATATGTGTGTGTTGTTGTGTGTGTGAGTGTTTGTAAGTGTACCTGTAATAGCCACAATGCTCTCTTTACTTCTCGAATTCTTCACACATTTTGGATACACTTGTTTCTACGAAACCTGAGATCCAAATACTTTATGTTAATGTTAATTCAATTTAAATTATCATAATTTTTTTTAAATTACTTTGTACTGAATCTTTTTCCACATAGTTAAACGAAACCCATTCAACAATGCGAATTTAAATGTGGCAGTGCATCAACGTTTCATCTGCTTAAGAAGGTTTTTTTTTTCACGGGAAACTTAACACTGATACCTTCCTTCATCCCTCAAGTTATCCCCCCATCAGCAGCGCTTTGAATATAGTACTCGTAATGTCTTTGAAGAAAGAGCAGATAGCGTTTGACTTATCTGTGTTGCTCTGGTTTTTTTCTAGTTAGTATCATTCTTCAGTGGTTCATATTCTTCTCAGACACTACCACCTTAAATGTCCTTCATAATCGTAGAATAACGAGGCGAGATTAAGATTTCTCCAGCTATATATGTGGTCACTCAAAATGATAAACTTCTCCCTTGGTGAAGTGTACATTTGAACCAAGCACTTGCAATGTAGGCAGATAGAAATATTAACAGAGAGGCAGAACGATGAGGACTTATTTTTATTTTTTAAGCAGATAAAAAAAATAACTTGCACGTGTACACATTCAGTTGTGCAATTCAACTCTACTTTCAAGAGATAGAGAGAGATAGATAGTGTTTGCAAAATATTACCTTAGTATGAAAAGAACTTACATGTGCACCCTGTCAGTTATCACCTCCCTCAGTAAAGTGTGCAGTCAGCTGTGCTTGCAATAGATTTAATTTACCCTTTGTTATTTCTGTTTAATTTATGAATATTTTCTAATATTAAATTTGGCTAAACCTTTACCCATTTAAATGTGAAGTGAAGAGATACAATGTACACTCGACAAGAAAATTGGAGATACAGTTTTCATTAGCTTTCGTTCATCCAATTTCCCATTTGTTTTTACTGAAGAGACATAATATCGCTAAATCTACTCTAGAATATGAAAATATACTGCAAATTATATCATATAAGTTAAAACTGCAAAATATTACCGTTCAGATACTTAAAAACACGATATATGTCCGAAGTAATTGGAATTTCTCAGATGGATTCGTTCATAGAGATCTGGTAGATAGAATGTGAATTTCTGATTTTAGTACTATGTATCACGACGACAATATTTACTCGTTTTGCTTCATGAACGGGGATATATTGCATCATCGTAAGTGGTGAATGCAATTATTTTAGTTTCTACAAACTTATGTTTGCATTCCAAAGCGATTAAAGTTAGCTGACGTCAATGGCACTCATTGTTGCGACGGCTAAGG
>NC_087209.1:68212471-68218240 GCF_015104395.2 Macrobrachium nipponense
CACAGACACACACACATATATATATATATATACATATATATATATATATATATATATATATATATATATATATATATATATATTATATATATATATATATATATTGTTCAAGATTTTAAGCCAGAACCAAGGAAAATAAAGTCTTTTTACCAAGTTTCATGCATCTTTGTCTATATCCAAGTTGCCCCTTCCAACTGGAAGCATCCATTCTCTCCATTCTCTTGAAAAAGCTATCTCTTCTCCCATTGGTTGTTGGAATTACCCCCTACAGGGCCGAGAATTCAAAAGGATTGGGAACCAGCGGCTCGCTCTCAGAAGAGGACTACCAGCCCTCAATATCCAGGTACAGTAAGAGGAGTTCCAGTTCACCCCAGGAATTGTTTTTACCTTTGTCTGTATTTCATTTCCTTTTTCCAAGGGAACTTGTCTAGTTTCTCATTCCCCCCATCTGGGCTCAATTCTGTAATTACTCCCCTGTGATACTAGCAACATCCCCTAATGAATTCAATCAACGAAATAGTTCTTTTTGTGTAAATTTCCCGGTCATTTCATTCACCCCATGAGTAGCCTTTTTGATTGAAAGAAAGTAGTGTGTAACGTTTGCCCTTGTGTGTCCCCTGAAATCCTTGGAGCAAGCTTGCGTTTTTAATCCGTTTGTGTAAAAATCTCTGAATGTTCTTGTGGATCGACAAAGTGACCCCCTTTTTTCCCTTTTTAGTCTCCTGGACCTTTGTAAATTCGTGTAATACAGTGCATTTAAAACTAGAGTCCAGCTTTTATGTAAATTCCTCCTTCCTCAGTAATATCGGCCTTATTCCTGAGTAGTTTTTATTTCTCTCTTTGTTCTGATCCCTTGTCCTCCATTCAAGGCCAAATTTCTCAGTGTTAATTATATTTCCAAGGAGTAATCGAGGTGAATTGAGAATTATATATATATATGTATATATAATTATATAATATATATTATATATCAATAATTATATATAATAATATATACATATATATATACATTATATCTAATAAAAGGAGCCCATAAAAAATGCCAAAACATAGAGAGAAAATAACTATATTTCAAAGACTGCATATTAGATGGAATTCTGTTGTAAAAGAGTATATTTACACGTCATATATATATATATATATATATATATATATATATATATATATATATATATATATATATATATATATATATATATATATATATATATATATATATATATATATATATATATATATAAAAAACACATAAATATTTGTGTGTGTTTTTTGCAAAAATGCTCTGACTACAATCTCCAGCATCGTCCAATCTCCTTGCTCCAGAATGTGTCAATAAAAAACGCGTCATCTCGGTCGTTGGAGACAACTATTACAGCCCCAAGGCCTCTTCCAGTCCAGGATCAACACCATAAAATCCTGGAAGAGGGCTTCCCAGACATTATCCAGCCAGTTGCCTCTCGACAGTTTACGGCTACAAAGGGATGTTTGCATCAGGAGGTCAGGAAGTGCTCTGAGATTTCTCGTTTCTTTACGTGGTTTAGCTAACGACGTTGATGTAATAGAATGCTTACAGTGTGGTACTTCGAGATCCGATTACTGATGCTGGCATTGCTTAACATTATTTATAATGTTATTGAGAGGAAAGTATGTTTTCTCTTGCATACTTCAACATATTTTTAGGGATATTGGGGTTACATAAGTAAATGAATAAATTTCGAAGCGATAAACAATATTCGGACCAAGCAGGTAATAAATGCCATTTTAATAAGGAATGTGAGTAGTGTTTTTTTTAATGACATCTAGATTATATATACATGTATAACAGTATTATAATTTTTTACGAGATAAATATGCTTCATCGACTGTCATATTATAATGTGTTGAACGACATTTGCATTGCCGTATTGAATGCATACCGAGACAATTGAAGAAATTTCAACCGACTGATATGTAATGGGTTTGTAGTTGTTAGTGCACTGAACGCATTTCTCTTATCTTGGTCGAAGTTCTGTGGGAATGGAGAAAGCTTTTGTCTCATTTCCCTTCGATCTTTCAAGTATTTTCTGGAATTCGTAGACATAACTATTAAGAAAAGGAGACGTTAAGTCAACGTTCATTGTCAGAGATCTCCTGACAACGTCAAGTAGAGAATTCAAACAGACATTAAACTCTTTCTGTTAAGCCGACTCACATGCGGATTGAGCTTCATATAAAGATCATCTTTTTTTAATACTAAGATGACATTTCACATTTTCTTCAATGTATATAAATCATAAAAGGTGTTATGATTGTAAGTAGGAGGATGATGCTTCATATTTACTGCGATACAAAGGGAAGCAAGAAAGGAATTATTTCTTTCAAGGAGAAAATTACGTTTTCATTTCATTATGAAACGGATTTAACCGAAAGAGCATTACGGGCTTACTTCTTGTAATAGTAAGATAATATTTTACATAATATTCTCTAATGCAGCCGGATGTATAAGAGGATGTGTCATGCTTAATGAGAGTGAATATACTTTGGTGTGACATCTGCTTTAGAAACAAAAATAACGAAGGGGTCACGTCGATGTGGAAGACTGGAAATTGAAAGTTTCAAATTTAGATTTGTTCAATAAACCCTAAATAAAGGTACAATATAATGACATAGAAAGGCAAAAAGAAAGTAAGCAAGGACCACAATAACAGGTATTTTTTCCCAAGAGTTTCTATTGGGAGTCTTACAATTACTGCTTTGGTTTGTGTTTATGTAGAAATGTCAGAACCAAATGGTAACAAATGATAGAAATCAGAGGAATATTGTGGAGGGATTAGGAGTAAATGGAGCCATAAAACTATGATTTTGTTGTGAAAATATTTTACGGAGGCACTAGTTTAATTTTCTAACAAGAGGCAGATACCAGAAAAAATGATCAGACCGGATATTTTTTATTATTATTATTTTTTTTCTCTCTCTCTCTCTCTATCACAGTCCTCCAATTCGACTGGGTGGTATTTATAGTGTGGTGTCTTCCGGGTTGCAATCCTGCCTCCTTAGGAGTCCATCACGTTTCTTACTTACTATGTGCACCGTTTCTAGGACCACACTCTTCTGCATGAGTCCTGGAGCTACTTCATTCTTTAGTTTTTTTAGAATCCTTTCTTCATGAGTCCTGGAGCTACTTCAGCCTCTAGTTTTTCTAGATTCCTTTTCAGGGATCTTGGGATCGTGCCTAGTGCTCCTATGATTATGGGTACAATTTCCACTGGCATATCCCTTATCCTTCTTATTTCTATTTTCAGATCTGGATACTTATCCATTTTTTCCCTCTCTTTCTCTTCAACTTTGGAGTCCCATGTTATTGCGACATCAATGAGTGATACTTTCTTCTTGATTTTGTCAATCAACGTCACGTCTGGTCTATTTGCACGTATCACCCTATCTGTTCTGATACCATGTCCCAGAGGATCTTTGCCTGATCGTTTTCTATCACTCCCTCAGGTTGGTGCTCGTACCACTTATTACTGCAAGGTAGCTGATGTTTCTTGCACAGGCTCCAGTGGAGGGCTTTTGCCACTCAATCATGCCTCTTTTTGTACTGGTTCTGCACAGTGCGGCATTCGCTTGCTATGTGGTTTATGGTTTCATTTTTCGTATTGCACTCCCTACTTATGGGAGAGATGTTATTTCCATCTATCGTTCTTTGAACATATCTGGTTCTTAGGGCCTGATCTTGTGCCGCTGTTATCATTCCTTCAGTTATTTTTGCATGTACGAAATTTTATATGCCCCTTTTTTTGTACTTTTTTTACGTATATCTAGTATTTTAAATACATATTTCAATTATATTTGTCATTGTAACAGAAATATCAAACAACAAAGTAAAATTTTTTGTTAGGATAGCTAAATTGTACGCATTACCAAGAGAGCAAATATCCGCTGAGCACGTATTTGTAATTTATTTTTATCCTGTAGAAATGGTTGTAAACTTTCTTTGATATATCTCTCTATCTATGTATCTATTTGTTTCTTAGAAGTAGAGTTCAGTTATATAAAGGACGGGAAGCAATATATGTGTGTCTACGTGCATAATTATTTCAATTCTATATAAATACCGTCAGTCTCTCTCTCCCTGTTTAATGATACGTGTGTTTATCTGCCCAACGTATTATCCGCCCATCTGCCTATCTACCTATATTGCAGTTGTGGTTCATTTGTACACTTTACAAAGGGAAGAGATTATCCTTGCTAGCGAGCACGTGTCTGGCTGGAGAGGTATTAATCTCGCTTCGTTATTCTCCGATTGTGGAGGATAATTTAAGAATTTGTTTGGGAAGAATACGCTGCAATGGAGGAGGAATAATCACTAGGCATTACCATGGCAACACAGATAAGTCAGCTTCAGTCTGCTCGTTGTCCAAAGACATGACGAGTTTGTTATTCAAAGCGCTGGTGCTGGAGAGTGATTGGAAGGTGTCTGGCTGAAAGGGGTCATTATGGAACGGATTCCTCAGAAAGTCGTCTGACTGAAATGGAGGCAGCTTTATGGAGCAGCAACAGCAGCAAAAAACATCGTCAGATTTGAATTGGTTTTGCTGAATGGGTCTCGTTAAACTAAATGGAGGAAGATTCCAATGAAAACTTCCTTTGGGAATATTTCTTTGTAAAATTATAGCAAATATAATCAGATTAAATATGCGCAGGCAAAGTGAAATATACTTTGTTGAACGGTTTGCATTGAAGTGAACGATGACAGAAATATTTTAAGTTTGCATTGATTTTAATAGGATGTTTTTTCCTAGAAAAATAGATTTAAGATTGCAGTGAATATAAAGAATTTAATCTGAGAAGTAAATATATTTTGCTGAATGTTTTTATTTGTATTTAAACAATAAAACGAATCTGTTGAAGAAAAAATTATTAGAAATGAAATATATTATTAACACGAAGTTTATTTTGCTAGAATAAAGGAAGAAAAATGGGTTTAGTTTAAATATGATTACTATAAGTATTTTGTTTTTCGAAAGTAAATAGAGAATCAGGGAAGTATGAAATAATACTTACAAAATGAATAATACTTTCCCGAACCTCTTTCCTTGTTTATATAGACAAAAAAAATTTAAAATTCGTTTCCAAGCGAAATTTCCTTCATAAAATTTATACAGATGTGTAAATAGAAATTAAAAATGAGCTGAAAAATGAATGATATTTTGATTTAGAGGTTTGCGTTTGACTACAGGCGCAAAGATTTAAGCTTTGGTTAAAACTGATTCTTATATTCTTATGGCTTTATCTTCTTGGAATGGGAAAATATAACACCACTGGACTATTTCTGATCTCTGTAAATGGTCAGCTGTCCAAGACCCTGGTTTGTGTGTGTGTGGGGGGTGGGGGGTTGGAGTGGGGGGGGGGGGGGGGGGGTGGGGGGGGGGGGGGGGGGGGGGGGGGGGGGGGGGGGGGGGTGGGGGGGTGGGGGGGGGGGGGGGGGGGGGGGGGGGGGGGGGGGGGGGGGGGGGGGGGGGGGGGGGGGGGGGGGGGGCCTTTGGATGTGTGGTAACTGTCAGGAGATAATACCTGTTTATCATTCCACAAAATTTTATATTTTTTCAATTTTATGCAAGTCCTCCCAAGCAGGCAGTTTAAAACAAAAAGAAAATGCATGCCTTACCAGGAAAACGAAAAGACAAAAAGGAAAACTAGACTCCAAGAAGGAAATCGCACATCCCGAATTATGTAAAATTCCGAGTTTCTCATGAATATGAAAACAAGGCATAAATAAAACTCCTGGAA
>NC_087209.1:68218740-68221240 GCF_015104395.2 Macrobrachium nipponense
ATTAGCGAACCCACTATTTTTCAAGACAATCTTATACCACTTTGGTTTATTTACATCATATATATCAAAGTGGTATCATATTGTCTTGAAAAATAGTGGGTTCGCTGTTCTTAACATGAGCCAAAAGTTGAAGCGTAGATGCAACGAATAACTACCCTAAAATTATTATCTTTGTCCTTTAATAATTAAACTAATTTTTTATTTATTTATTTATTAAAGTGTTAATTCATTTTTCCTTTTTTGATAAACTTCAAAAGTTCAAGCGAGAATGCAATGAATTCCTATGCTAAAACAATTCTTCTTGTATTTTAATGACATTTATATTTTCAAATTTATATTTATTTAAATTTTCATATGTTTTTTTATTAATATGTTAATTTATTTTTTCTAATAACTGATCTCTTTCTATATTTCTCATTATCTTCAGTTAGTCCTTTCGAATGAATACCATATTCTATGTAAACTTGAATTTAACGTCAGTGGGCATGTGCCATGTGAGTAGCGTTCATTTTCTGGATAATAATAATAATAATAATAATAATAATAATAATAATAATAATAATAATAATAATAATAATAATAATAATAATAATTAGAGGATTGTATCTGGGGACATCAGGATGGAGTTTGGAATAGAAAAATGCGCCTTAGTCAACATACAAAAAGGCACAGTAACGAGAACTGAAGGGATAAAGCTACCAGATAGGAGCAACATCAAACACATAGATGAGACAGGATACAAATACCTGGAAATAATGGAAGGAGGGGATATAAAACACCAAGAGATGAAGGATACGGTCAGGAAAGAATAATAATTCAGCAGAGAACTCAAGGCGATAATCAAGGCCAAAACTCAACGCCGGAAATATGATAAAAAGGGCCTATAAAACACATGGGTCAGTTGCGCCACGTAATCAGATACAGCGCAGGAATAGTGGAATGGACGAAGGCAGAACTCCGCAGCATAGATCAGAAAACCAGGAAACATATGACAATACACAAAGCACTACACCCAAGAGCAAATACGGGCAGACTATACATAACACGAAAGGAAGGAGGGAGAGGACTACTAAGTATACAGGACTGCGTCAACATCCGAGAAACAGAGCACTGGGGCAATATCTGAAAACCAGCGAAGAACGAGTGGCTAAAGAGTGCATGGGAAGAAGGACTAATAAAAGTAGATGAAGACCCAGAAATATACAGAGACAGGAGAATGACAGACAGAACAGAGGACTGGCACAACAAACCAATGCACGGACAATACATGAAACAGACTAAAGAACTAGCCAGCGATGACACATTGCAATGGCTACAGAGGGGAGAGCTGAAGAAGGAAACTGAAGGAATGATAACAGCGGCACAAGATCAGGCCCTAAGAACCAGATATGTTCAAAAAACGATAGACGGAAATAACATCTCTCATATATGTAGGAAGTGCAATACGAAAAATGAAACCATAAACCTCATAGCAAGCGAATGCCCGGCACTTGCACAGAACCAGTACAAAAAGAGGCATGATTCAGTGGCAAAATCCCTCCACTGGAGCCTGTGCAAGAAACATCAGCTACCTTGCAGTAATAAGTGGGATATGCCAGTGGAAATCGTATCCATAATCATAGGAGCACTAGGCACGATCCCAAGATCCCTGAAAAGGAATCTAGAAAAACTAGAGGCCGAAGTAGCTCCAGGACTCATGCAGAAGAGTGTGATCCAAGAAACGGCGCACATAGTAAAAAAAGTGATGGACTCCTAAGGAGGCAGGATGCAACCCGGAACCCCACACTATAAATACCACCCAGTCGAATTGGAGGACTGTGATAGAGCAAAAAAAAAAAAAAAAAAAAAAGAATAATAATAATAATGAATATGCTGGAAAATCAACTGGCTCACATATTGCTTTACCTTAGCATTGTCTGCCTCACTTTGTAATTTTAAGGACAAATTTTCCAGTGAACGCAGACATTTTTAATTTGAGATTACTTATTGTAAGGGAAACGATTTGTCTAGCAAGCTGTGCTCGGAATAACGATGGTAAAGTGATGATGATGAGGGTCCTAGTTACGATGAAGGTACTGATATAGGTGATGGATACAGACTCATTATGCTAATGAGAACAACGGTAATTAAAAGAAGTACAGAATTTCGATTTGAACACTTTGTAGCCATAGTCTTGTAAATGTAATGAGTTAGAGACATTGATCATGAAAATCTCTAAATACGAGTCATTTCATTAATATGTTATTTTTATTGTCGGTATCATTAGCAATGACGAGATAAAATGTGAGTCTTTAAAATGTAAAATGATTGCATATATATGCATACACTAGCTATATCAGTATAAATAAAAATATTGGCACATTTCAGGCGCTGATTTAAAATGTTAATTATTAGGTATAGAACAACCGAGAATTCACGTTTGAATTCAGAAGCAACATATGAGCCAAGAAAAGGGCAAAACGAACTTTGTGTTGATAATGTAAGAGGAGAAGAAGAGGCG
>NC_087209.1:68226240-68236240 GCF_015104395.2 Macrobrachium nipponense
ACACCATTCAATTGCCATTGACTTAAAATTCAAGCTTCTAAAGAATATGGTGCTTATTAGGAAGTAAGAGAAGGTAAAGGGATATACAGAAAGAAGAGATCTCACTTATGAAGAAGAAAAGATAAATTAATAAATAGATAAAATGTATCTAAACAGTGTCTGAATTACTTTATTCCACTAACTGTTGGTTCGATTTTATTCATGACAGTGATATGGCTTGGAATCTTTCTCATTCAAAACCATTGAATGGTCCAAGTTAGAAGACCCCTTGTCAGTCCTCCCAAGGCATGGGGGGGCCAAACCGAGGAGCCTCCGGCAAGCCTTATCTCGTTAGCGGATCCGAAAAGTTCCTTTTGTTTTTATGGCCTCCAAAGGGGCCCCAACTTTGCCATTGTAAGAAACTCTTGTAGCGCCATAGCTCAAACCTTTCCTTATTTGATCTCCTCTTCCCCGAGGCAGTCTGTGGGGAGCTTTCCCCAAGTTTTTAGTTTTCTGTCAGAGAAAACTATTGAGATGGCTATTTGCCAGTCTATCCGCCCTCAGATCTTGAAAGCTGCTGAGGCGAGAGGGCTGTAAATTGGTATGTTGATCATCCACCCTACAATCTTCAAACTTACTAAATTGCAGCCCTCTAGCCTCAGTAGTTTTTATTTGATTGAAGGTTAAAGTAAGATATGATTGTACGACAGTCAACGCCACAGGTGCCAACAACAAAGGCCACCACCTGGCTGTGGCTGAGAGTTTCATATAGCATTAAACGCTGTACAGAAAACTCGTTTGCGCTGAAGAAACTTCGGCGCATTTTTTTTTTTTTTTACATCTGTTGCTGGATTTCTATTAAGTGATTGTGTAGCACTTTAGTTTGATGTTAATTCTACAAATCAGAAGTTCGATTTCACGTTTATTTGATGACTGTAGGTTTTGTAACGCCAGTTTATGGAAACTTCAATCAGTGAAATTTTCCTTTCAACGTATAATAAATGAGTGACAACATCTCCGTCAAATTTCATTATTATGGGAATAGAATGTGCATTAAATTTACAATTGCTATACTTGAACCTCTCTCTCTCTCTCTCTCTCTCTCTCTCTCTCTCTCTCTCTCTCTCTCTGTCTCTGTGTCTGTCTCTTTCTCTCTCTCGTTTAGCCATCCAGAATGGGGTAGTAACTCGGGTGCGTCGCTATCGACGTGTGATCGACACGGGGGCAACATAGCTGTCGAGTTGACAGGCTTCCCCAGTCTTCAGCTGTGAAAGGCGCGGAGGTCTTCCTTTCAAAGGAGAGTGACGCCAGGCCTAATTACTTGAAAAAAAAAAAATAAAAGATAAAAAAAACATTCCTGTGCCGCGGTTCCTTGCCAGGTAATGAATTCCAATTCATTATTGATGTTTTTTGGTGAACGTAGATACAAAAATGAAAGATGGCTCGTGATAAAAGATGTATGAAAGAATTCCTTCCCAGAGATATATGAAGACAAACGCGTCCTTATTTTTTCCTCGCGAGAAATATGTTGAGATGGATTGTGGTGTTATTGGCTACTTCCCGTCCTTTGTGGAGGCGTCAGTGACCTAGTTGCTGCGACGCCAGTTTTAGTAACTATCAATAAGATCCCGTTCTTTGTGACACCGATGTGAAATAGAGCCTGTTATGTGGAGGAAATGTCAGGGAAATATTTCGCCCAAGAATTTATGGAGAATTATTAGTTTGCATTTTATCGTTCCAAAAGTATGTTATTAAACATTGAGCACTTTGTGGCTCTTGCATCAAAGGCATTATTGCTATTGAACTTTCTTAGACTGTAGTTTTAACACCAAATTGAAGAACTTATTGAAAATAGAAATATTTCCAATATAATTAATTAAATGTCTCGACGTTTGTAGGGCATTTATTTGTGTTTTCTTATATCGCATATGTTTACAGCAAGGGATATTTATTTAATTATTTTATCACAAAATAGATTCAGATGTTTGAAGGCTGATGTGTCAACGGCCTCTTGACAAGTCCGATTACTTTTATATGAGTATATATATACGCATATATATCTATATATACAATATGTGATATTATATATATATTATAAATAATAATGTACACACACACGGTATATATGTTATATATATATATATTATAAATATATATATATATATATATATATATATATATATATGTGTGTGTGTGTGTGTGTGTGTGTGTGTGTCTTAAAAAGTAAGTTTTTATGTATTATGTAGTTTTATGGAATATAATTTATATCAAAACTTTGAAGACCAAGAGGAGAAATTATCGTTTGTAAAGACTTGTTACGCCTCCTCTCTCTCTCTCTCTCTCTCTCTCTCTCTCTCTCTCTCTCTCTCTCTCTCTCTCTCTCTCAAGCGGAACATGTCGATGCCCTTATTAGGTTTACTGCAGCTCTGCTCACAAGGGCGAAAGTTATTGAAGCCTTGACGCAGTTTCGCCTTTGTGTCTCGTAATAGGTCATTTCTTCTCCATCATATCCTTAGTAGGCTTCCGGCGTTATCTTCTCTTTACTCTCCCTTATTTCACATCTCTCTCTCTCTCTCTCTCTCTCTCTCTCTCTCTCTCTCTCTCTCTCTGTTCTTTCATAATGGACGAGCCATTTCAGTACTTCAAATTCATATTGCATTATGGTTTTATTTATTTATTATTTTTTATACATCCATGTTTAACAACTTACTTTGCCTTTAAATTAGATTCTTGTCAATATTTCTCTAATGATATGTGATTATTAATAAGACTAACAGGTATCAAAACACCAGTGGGGATGAATCAAGTAATTAGAAACTAATTTGATAAAATTGAAGACTCGAAAAATGATTATTATGAAATTATACCCTTGAGGTTATGCGGTACTAGCCTCTCCTTACTATCGACAGTGTCGAGTTCGATGACAAACAAGCATGGCGGAAGCAATTAAGGACGTTTTCCAGTAATTCCATTGATCCTTTTGTGAATCACTGACTTGGCTGACAGCCAGCTGTAGTAAGGTTTGCAGTTTGGGTAAAGAGGAATAAGAAAAGTAAGTCACATAAAATGAACAGGAATTATTAAAACTATGTCAAAACACCATCATTTGCTAATAAAACTGGAGAGGTTATGCATTTTGAATTTTAGGAAAACAGTAAAACCATTCATCAGATTTTCTCTCTTTTGTCAAGATGAATTTTAGATCTTGTTTATGATCTGGATGTAAATTGAATTGAATGAAAAAAAAAGGCTAGACGAAACACATTCAATATAGGTTTATAAACTTGTTATACTTCCTAAGCCGTGCTTACCTTGAAAAGATCCCTTGTCTGACCAGATTAGAAAGGACTCTCAGAAAGTTGTTTTCGACATCTTGGAAAGGTCTCAATAAGCTTTGAAAGGCTAATAAACTTTTTTTTTTTTTAATAACACTTAAAGAATTTTGACACCATTAATGTTTTGATAGTTTGAATTTCCAACTTATAAAAGTCACTTGTCAGCCTGCCACACAGTATAATACTATATAAAGAATATTGTCTATTAAAGAGATAAGGATAATAGGAGGACAACCTAATGCCCATATCTGGCCCAGGCCCTAAGAAAACCAAGAAGAGGAGAATGAAGGAAGAAGGGCTGGGTGAAGAAATGCTGAGAAACAAGAAGAAAATCAAGAAGAGAATCCAAAAGCTTGGCAGTAGAGAGAAAGAAACAGTCACTTAACCGTGTAATTGCATTAGGGTTGCCGAATGCAACGAAAGTCCTCAACAGAAGATATAGAAAAATGAGCCTAGAAATTGTTTTTGGCTTATTTAGCTCATTTCGAAAGAATTTCAGTAATACAGAGTCCTTATGTTAGGAAGATAAGTACCTTCGAATGGAAGAAATCCCTCGAGAACTTAGGAATAGCCCTCGTCTTACTGGTGATGAGAGTAAAAGGAACCCTTTATTTTCATTTTTTCTTTAATAATTTTCCTACATTTTGCATGATCTCATTATGGTGTTTTCTTTTGTTTATCTATGCTTTCATGGGATAAAAGGTAAAACTACTTGCTTATATATGAATGCTGAATCTCGACTAGAGTGGAGCAGGAGTTACAGGACCATTGCAGCTGTGTTCACATTGGGGCTCAGTCCCTTCTCGCTCCGCTCTTGCTTCAGTCAAAATGTCTTTTGAAGGAACCGTGACCGGAGCGAGAGCGGACCGCAAGCCCCACCGGGAATGCTTCCATTGAAGTTCATGTAACATTATTGGACCGGACTGAAAGGGCAACCAGATGATATACAATTACAGGAGCTATGTCTGGCTCTGTTGCACTTGTGACGTTAATTCGACTATTTACAATAGCAAAGGAAAAGGGCCCACTAAGTTGCGAGCAAATGCACTAACCTACAGTTTGATGTAGGTACGTGAAAATATGGGTCAAGAACTTAGATTAACAATGCACAATAACACTAATCAGTTGAGCACTGTAAGCAAGCGTGAGCATCGCTGGCAATCAGGCATATGGCCCCCCATATTGGTACTGGCAGAATGCGGTCAGTGGCTCTGTTGATATACAGGGGAAGGCACACAACCGGGCAGTCTTCATGAATCTGCAAAGTATTCGACAATGACACAATGGTATTTGTAAAAGCAAATTTACACCGTGATTTGTAAGATCTCGGTGTATATCAAAATTTTATTATTATGTTAAAATGCATTGAGCGTAATACGATATTAAAAGTAGCAGAGTATGATCACTGATATCACTCTTCCACACTAGAACACTCACTGGATCTCATAGAGAGAATGGGAATTACAGATGAAAACACAGCTGAAAATAGGAACAAGTGCTAGGAACAGGGGTGAAGGACTGACAGAACAAATGTTTGCTTTTAGTTATTTTAAATCCATGGCGTGATGGGCGTGGAGTTGTACTACCAGGGCGTTGGTCGAAGGACGTGGGTCACTTGCAGGGCTTCACCAACAGAAATCAAGAACCAAGCAGGTAGGCGGTTATCACGAGGACTCGCAGGCAAAGTCTCGATGCACAGTTTGTGGTTACTTGAAACTACTAGCTGTTGTCAGCTTCAAGACTGTGGTTGGGGAGAGCACGCGGCTTAGGTACGGGACAGCTTCTGGGGAGGCGTACTTCAGCGTGACGATAGGCGTGGTCGACATGCTCCATACTACAGGCTAGGGCAAAGTGCAAGCCCAAGTGCGATTTAAGAACCCTGGACAGACCGTATATATACCCGAGTATGATAACTGGAATCATCCTGTCCAAACTGGAAATTGTTGTTCTCTAAACACGATCGAGTTCCTTGAGGGGCGAATTGTCTCGGGTTCCTTCATCTCCGACACTAATCTCCCAAGGAAACCTGAAAGAAGATTTGAACACCGGCAAAGAGGTGCAAACATAGAGAGAACAATCGAAAAGCACGTAGGGTCGAGTGAGGCGAAGGTCCTGCAGGTGTGAAGAGGCGGAGTTGGGACACGAGGATCCGATGACAATAGTGAGGGACTAGGTCAGGTAAAATGGGGGGCGAGGTCAGGAAGAAGGTTAGAGTTAAGCCAGGGAGACCTCCCGTGAGACGTGTGAATTTCCTGGACTTGCCAATAAGTTCTCTATTGAATGGAAAATGAAGTCTGACAATCTTGATGAATAATAAAAGTTTTTAAACAGAAATGCGAAAAGAAATTGTGAAATTCCCAGTTACCAGCTGCAGATTTTCCTGAAAAATAAATTTTTTTGCGAGTATTCCGGATTTCATCAATATTCTCTCATTAAAAAGTATGAAAGGGATTCATTAGCATACTAATGCATCAATTGCAACTCGTAAAACGAATGTCACGACCATTGGAGACCCAGGAAATGAGTTTTATTTTGTCTGAAAATAATTACTTATTGAAATATGAATCTCAGGTTTGTATGTATGCGGATAGTATAATATATATATATATATATATATATATATTTATATATATATATATATATATATATTATATATATATATATATATATATAATATATATATATATATATATATATATATATATATAGGAGCTTCAGAAGGTGTCCATGATACAACGATTAAAAGGAATCAGGTTTATTTACAACGAAACGTTTCGCACATAAAACTTCTGTGCATCATCAGTCGTAAATGAGCAAAGAGACACATAAATAACATTCAATGATAAGGAACTCCACATTAAAATGGTCTTAAAAATTAAAAATCAAAGTAAAAACAAAAAAAACAAACAAAGGTAAAGAGAGAGAGAACAACCCCAAACACCACCGTCCATAATGTAGAGAGAAGAATGGAATACGAAAAAACCCAGTTGACGAAGACGACGTCAACTATGCCAGGTATAGAGTTGCTGAGGAGGTATTGCTATTGAGTGAAGGAACAAGTTTCTTAATGTATAACGACTCGAGGGTAGTTAGGTGGTCAGGATTTTTGACATTAATCTATTATTTGAATTGTTCTTTTTTTATTTCGATTTTGCAATTAGAAGCGTCCGGTGATATTGGAAAATTCAGGCTGTTTTATTTTCTGACCAGTACGGAAGCTGAAACCCAGATGGCTTACAATATCTGACCCTCAGTAGCCATCTGGGTTTCAGCTTCCGTACTGGTCAGAAAATAAAACAGCCTGAATTTTCCAATATCAGGAACCACGCTTCTAATTGCAAAATCGAAATAAAAAAAGAAACAATTCAAAATAATAGATTATGTCAAAAATCCTGACCACCTAACTACCCTCGAGTCGTTATACATTAAGAAACTTGTTCCTTCATCAATAGCAATACCTCCTCAGCAACTCTATACCTGGCATAGTTGACGTCGTCTTCGTCAACTGGTTTTTTAGTCATTCCATCTTCTCTCTACATTATGGACGGTTTGGTGTTTGGGGTTGTTCTCTCTCTCTTTACCTTTGTTTGTTTTTACTTTGATTTTTTAATTTTTAAGACCATTTTAATATTTGTGAGTTCCTTTTATCATTGAATGTTATTTATGTGTCTCTTTACTCATTTACAGACTGATGATGCACAGAAGTTTTATGTGCGAAACGTTTCGTTGTAAATAAACCTGATTCCTTTTAATCGTTGTATCATGGACACCTTCTGAAGCTCCTATATATTTATTTAACGAGCCTCTATATATATATATATATATATATAGATATAATATATATATAAAATATATATATATATATATATATATAATATATATATGTAATAATATATATGTATATATATATATATTTATAAATACTGTATATTGATAATACATCTATATATTATATGTGTTTATATATATATATATATATATATATATATATATATATATATATATATATATATAATATATAGATTTATATATCATAATTTGGTCTATGCTGTCCTTACGAATTACAGTTTCACTTAAAAGTGGAGCCTGCCCACAGTATTCATTTTATTTCTCTCGATGTTCCTCTTAATTCCTCTCTCAGAACCTGACCGTTTTCTGACTTCGTTCATTTTTCAATGTTATGTGTAATGAGCCCTTCTTCCACTAGGAAGCCCCAAATTTTTAATATAGAGAAACGTCGCCACTCCACTCTTATTCACAGCATGTTTTTTAGCAGACATGTCTTTAATACTGGAAGTTTGCTTATTTGATGGTCTATATTGAATTCCCATATAATTTAAATATATATATATATATATATATATATATATATATATATATATATATATATATATATATATACTGACAGCGGGCAGACAGCTACACATTCCAACAGGGGTTCCAGCAAGACAACAGCTTACATGATTAGTTTATTAGAGACGTTTTCGTGCCCCAAAACATTGGCACATCATCAGTCTGGAATAAAAATTTATTCTTTTTAAAAAACAGTAAAATAAAGTAAAGAAACAATCCAAAAATATGAATATTAAAAGAAGCTTATAAGTATTAAAAGACTACCTATCAGTTCAGAGAACAAGAGCAGAATGACTAGAAAACGTGAGGACCGACCACACACTTCAGGCCAACGAAAGGGGAGTGGCAGAGACGTAATTGTTAAATTAGGCGATAGGTGTTTAATGTAAAGTGACTCAAGTGTTGTTAGAAAGGATGCTTGTTGTTGAGGTAAGGATAGAAAATGTGTTTTTTCCATAGGAATCTTGCATTTTGAGGCATGTGTTCGAATACTCGAGAGTTCGGGATTCGATATCCTGGATCCCGTCCTATAGCTGAGTCCATGTGACTATAATAACGGAACCTCAAGCAACAATCTCCGTGTTGAGCCAATATAAGTTACCAAGGCATCTTGGGCATTCAATTTATAAGATTACATTGGACAACATAAAATCTTGAAGCTTATCCCTGTAATTGAAGAGGCTACCTATACTTTTTTGGATTTACAGGGATTAGGGTTAGTCTTAGGAAACC
This sequence comes from Macrobrachium nipponense, assembly GCF_015104395.2. Taxonomy (NCBI): domain Eukaryota; kingdom Metazoa; phylum Arthropoda; class Malacostraca; order Decapoda; family Palaemonidae; genus Macrobrachium; species Macrobrachium nipponense. The sequence goes on from NC_087209.1 coordinate 68,234,640, forward strand.
TAATTCATTTACTATAATGTTTTTTTTATATTTAAGCGTAGTTTATCTGTGTGGATAAAGGGAATTGATGCGTACATATTAAGTTTAGGTACGTTGAAACTAGCAGGGGGTGGAGATACGTAATTAGAAACCATTTTATTAATAATATTAAAAACAAATTGTTTTGGGTAGGAGTTAGCTGAAAAAAATTTCAGTAGGTACTCAATTTCACTATGGAAAGCAGACCAGCAGACCAGTCAGACGTATATTTAAATGCTCTGTGTTACCAACGTAATGACAGAGTTAGCTTTAAAGCATAACAAAAACACGAACTGTAAAAATTATTTCCCAATCCAGTAAAGTACTCTTGCGATATACACTAGTATAAAACGTGTTCACTCCTAGTATTTTTACATCCAAGAAGGCTATTGAATTGTTGTTTTCAGTTTCTATGGTAAATTTCACGTTTGGGATGAACAGTGTTGAATATAAATCAAGAAACTCGTACATTGCCAACTGTGTTTAAACAGGGTAAAAGTATCATCAACGTACCTTTTATAAAATGTGGTTTAAAATTATCAGGGCAACTATTTAAAAAATTTTCTTCAAGATGACTCATAAAAAAGTTAGCAAATAAAGGTCCTAACGGTTGATCCATAGCAACTCCTCGACCTGCGAGTAAAGCTGTTTGTTAAAACGAAAGCCGAATCTGCACAGCAAGTTCGAGTAGTGTCTTAAAAAGGTGTCTGCTAAAACCGTGAAATTCTTCTATACCCTCATAAACTTTATTAAGAATAATGTCTATGGTTTCTGTAACTGGAACGTTAGTGAACAACGATTCGATGTCAAAAACCTAGTCATAATTAGTTCACCATCTTGTTGAATTATTGTTTGTTGAAATTCAAAACCATTTTTAAAACATATTGTGAGTTTGAGAAATCAGTCAGTAATTGAACTATAAATTTGGATATCTTAAACGAAGGGCTGTTATAAGCTGACATGATAGGTCTTAAAAGGTGTACCTTCCTTATGAATTTTGGCAAGCCATAGAGAATACTGAAAGAGGAGCCGGTAACTAGTAGTTCCTGGTAAACATTATCACTAATAATACCTTCTTGTTTAATTTTTCTTAAAAGCGGTTTATTTTATCCTCCCGCCCTTTGTAGATATCTGCAAAGTTGGTTCCCCTATACATTTAAATTTGGTTTTCATCAGCTAGTATTAGGTTCATTTTATTCAGATAATCACTCTATTAAGAATTACCACGCCTTTTCCCTTATCAGGTTTACATATTATTAAGTCTTTATTTTTACTCAGTTTTTTAAGGATCCATATCTTCTTTTCTAAAGAACGGGGCAATTTGTTTTAGCTTTTTGTATACATCATGTAATGCCAAGGAGATTTTTTGTTGCAAGGAACTCATGTTTACGTGACCTAGGTTCTAATTCTTTGGAACAATACCTCAAAGGAAAAAAGAAATGTGGAAAGTTCGGTCTGTAAGATGGAATACAAAAATCAAGGCCAAAAGACAATAAAAACTCTTCTCTCTTAGATAATACAATAGTCTGGACAAATTAAAAATACAAGAACAACGAGCATTTTAAAATCAGGAGTAAAAATAC
>NC_087209.1:68241240-68242440 GCF_015104395.2 Macrobrachium nipponense
GATTCTCTAAGGGGAGAATTACGAACGTAATGAAAGAGACTATAAGGAAGTTTTCATATGTGGGATGTTGTTTTTTCTTCTTTTTTTATCACACGGCCCCAGCCTCTGTAAAACAAATATTGATATAACATATCAATATCCTTTTATTTATGCATAACAATATCCTTTTATTTCCTGAGAGAGCAGTCTCTCTCTCTCTCTCTCTCTCTCTCTCTCTCTCTCTCTCTCTCTCTCTTAGTCACAAGGATGACACGCTACTCATTCATAATTGGGTCAACTGGTGATTGGCAGGGTTGTTTGTAATCGGTGACCTTGTGAATTCAAGCCCTTTGCTCTTCATTGTTTACAAAGAAAGGGTAAAGAGCATGGGCGTCTCAGTCCCATTCACCCCATACCCCGCCCTCCCTTGCCAAAAAAAAAAAAAAAAAAAAAAAAGCTGAAAATCGAAAAGGCAGGATCTTCTTAAGGGATGCATTCATACACACATTAATATATATATATATATATATATATATATATATATATATATATATATATATATATATGTGTGTGTGTGTGTGTGTGTGTGTGTGTGTGTGTGTGTGTGTGTATTAATCAATTATATGTACAGGACACCCACACAAACACGAATTAGGGCGCTCCGGAAGGCATATACCAGTACTTATTTTGTTAAATTCAATAGAATGAATCTGATTGCCCCGCCCCATTGCTAGCATACTGAATTCTAGTTATATTCACACCAGCAGTTTTCATAGACAAACCTCTTTAAAAAATGGATAGCATAAAAAGAACGCAGGCTGATGTCTTAGGAAGCTTTTCAAGATGGATTTGATCTTTCACTTGGCTTAATAGACTTAATAACAACTACATATAATTTTTCAGCATTTGGAGAATGTAATCGAGAGAAAAGTGGAGTAATTTGTAGTTGACTATATTAAAATCTGACCATTTAAAAATATTACATTTTTGTCACGGTATTCAGTAATACTTGATAACTCATGAAATCAAGAATGTGTGGGATCAAAAGAAAACAGGAATTTTAGAATGATTTCTGCCTTCCGAAAAACAGGAAGAAGAAAACGGGAGCCAGAAGAAAGGACAAAGGAGAGTCTAGAGGGAAATAACTCTGATAACTTTGGAAAAAGTTTAATCACAAAAGTTTAGGCCAAATGAAGGAGAGGGGCTGCCTGATGAGCATCG
>NC_087209.1:68242940-68265440 GCF_015104395.2 Macrobrachium nipponense
ATGAGCATCGAGTCTTACGAGAGTTTGAGAATTGACGAGATTTACTTCTGAATTGTTGTCTCTTGCGTAATTTTCTTCTTATCTTTAGCAGTTAGTGCTGGTGAGTTTTCTTTTTTTTTCTTTTAATTTTTTTGTTAGATCTGTTGGTCTTTTTCAAATTTTGGAATAGTGTTTGTATTAATGTTATTTTGATTTTAATAATTGGATCGTAATTTTATGCCACGAAATTTGTTTTGAGGAGCATTAATTCCATGATATACCTAACTTTATGAGATGGTTTGCATACAGTTTCATTTTCCAAGTAACTAGTAAACCTTTTAGTATTACCTTTGCCACACAATTAGTCACGCATTTGCCGTATTTTTTTGTTTTTTGTGTTTGTAACTATTCATGCTAATTTTCATTCTGTTTTCACTACTATTCCTACCGCTGTTTTATAGTGATAATAATGTTAATGGCATTGTCGTATCCAAATTACCAAACGGTTTAGTAATGATGTTCATGGCATTGTCGTATCCAATTACCAAATGATTCAGTAATAATGTTAATGGCATTGTCGTATCCAAATTACCAAATGATTTAGTAATAATGTTCATGGCATTATCGTATCCAAATTACCAAATGATTTAGTACTAATGTTCATGGCATTATCGTATCCAAAATTACCAAATGGATTCAGTAATAATGTAATGGCATTGTCGTATCCACAATTACCAAATGATTTAGTAATAATGTCCATGGCATTATCGTATCCAAATTACCCAAATGATTTAGTAATAATGTTCATGGCATTTATCGTATCCAAATTACCCAATGATTTAGTAATAATGTTCATGGCATTATCGTATCCAAATTACCAAATGATTCAGTAATAATGTTAATGGCATTGTCGTATCCAAAATTACCAATGATTTAGTAATAATGTTCATGGCATTATCGTATCCAAAATTACCAAATGATTAGTAATAATGGTCATGGCATTATCGTATCCAAATTACCAAATGATTTAGTATAATGTTCATGGCATTCATCGTATCCAAATTACCAAATGATTTAGTATTAATGTTCATGGCATTATCGTATCCAAATTACCAAATGATTTAGTAATAATGTTCATGGCATTATCGTATCCAAATTTACCCAAATGATTTAGTAATAATGTTCATGGGCCAATTATCGTATCCAAATTACCAAATGATTTAGTAATAATGTTCATGGCATTATCGTATCCAAATTACCAAATGATTTAGTAATAATGTTCATGGCATTATCGTATCCAAATTACCAAATGATTTAGTAATAATGTTCATGGAGCATTATCGTATCCAAATTACCAAATGATTTAGTAATAATGTTCATGGCATTATCGTATCCAAATTACCAAATGATTTAGTAATAATGTTCATGGCATTGTCGTATCCAAATTACCAAATGATTTAGTAATAATGTTCATGGCATTGTCGTATCCAAATTACCAAATGATTTAGTAATAATGTTCATGGCATTATCGTATCCAAATTACCAAATGATTTAGTAATAATGTTCATGGGCATTATCGTAATCAAATTACCAAATGATTTAGTATTAATGTTCATGGCATTATCGTATCCAAATTACCAAAATGATTTAGTAATAATGTTCATGGCATTGTCGTATCCAAATTATTCAAATGATTTAGTAATAATGTTGCATGGCATTATCGTTTCCAAAATTACCAAATGATTTAGTAATAATGTTCATGGCATTATCGTATCCAAATTACCAAATGATTAGTATTAATGTTCATGGCATTATCGTATCGAAAATTACCAAATGATTTAGTATTAATGTTCATGGCATTATCGTATCCAAATTACCAAATGATTTAGTAATAATGTTCATGGCATTATCGTTTCCAAATTACCAAATGATTTAGTAATAATGTTTCATGGCATTAATCGTATCCAAATTACCAAAATGATTGCAGTAATAATGTCATGGCATTATCGTATCCAAATTACCAAATGATTAGTAATAATGTTCATGGCATTATCGTTTCAAATTACCAAATGATTTAGTAATAATGTTCATGCATTATCGTTATTCAAATTACCAAATGATTCAGTAATAATGTTCATGGCATTATCGTATCCAAATTACCAAACTGATTTAGTAATAATGTTCATGGCATTATCGTATCCAAATTACCAAACATGATTTAGTAATAATGTTCATGGCATTATCGTATCCAAATTACCAAATGATTTAGTATTAATGTTTTTCCATGGGCATTATCGTATCCAAATTACCAAATGATTTAGTAATAATGTTCATGGCACTGTCGTATCCAAATTACCAAATGATTTAGTAATAATGTTCATGGGCACTGTCGTATCCAAATTACCAAATGATTTAGTAATAATGTTCATTGGCAATTGTCGTATCCAACAAATTACCAAATGATTTAGTAATAATGTTCATGGCACTGTCGTATCCAAATTACCAATGAGTTAGTAATATGTTCATGGCATTGTCGTATCCAAATTACCAAATGATTTAGTAATATGTTCATGGCACTGTCGTATCCAAATTACCAAATGATTTAGTAATAATGTTCATGGCATTATCGTATCCAAATTACCAAATGATTTAGTAATAATGTTTCATGGCACTGTCGTATCCAAATTACCAAATGATTTAGTAATAATGTTCATGGCACTGTTCGTAACCAAATTACCAAATGATTTAGTAATAATGTTCATGGCATTATCGTTTCCAAATTACCAAACTGATTTAGTAATAATAATGTTCATGGCATTGTCGTATCCAAATTACCAAATGATTTAGTAATAATGTTCATTGGCATTGTCGTATCCAAATTTACCAAATGATTTTCTAGTAATCAATGCTTCGGTGCATTGTCGTATCCAAATTACCAAATGATTTAGTAATAATGTTCATGCTTGTCGTATTCAAATTAACAAATGATATTCATACTAAAAACACATCCTATGAGAAGCTCAAGAAAAAGGGCTTCATTTTCCTTTTGAAACGTGAAAACAGATTGTATGCTAACCTGTCACCGACGCCGCTCCTAAAGTATGTCAGTATTGGTAAAATATCGAAGCTGATCAAATCTAAAATCTTTTACTCACATTGGTTGGTTTTGCCAGGGTACATGCAAAGATAGTCAAAGGGATTTTATGGTGTCGACACTGTGGTCTTTATGAGGGATTTGGGGATTTGACTGGTCGATCTTAAAGGGCTTGTGTAGGGTAAGAAAGGAGAGGGAAAGGGAGGGATTTTAATGGTGGGCAAAAGGATTGGAAAGGATGGGGCAAAGGGACTGATAAGGGCGGACAAAGGGATTTCAAAGGGTGGGCAAAGAGATTGTAAAGAGTGGACAAAGGGATGTTAAATGGTGGACAAAGATATTGTGCAGAATGGGCAAAGGGATTGTAAGGGAAGGGAAAAGGATTGTGCAGGATTGGCAGAGGGATTTTAAATGGTGGGCAAAGAGATTGTATAGGATGGGGCAGAGGGATTGTTAAGGGTGGACAAATAGACTGTAAAGGATGGGCAGAGGGATATTAAATGGTGGAAAAAGTCATTGTGCAAGATGGGCAAAGGGATTGTAAAGAAAGGGAAAAGGGATTGTAAAAGAAAGGGAAAGGAACTGTAAAGGATGGGCAAAGGGATTGTAAAGGATGGGAAAAGAGATTGTGCAGGATGGGCAGAGGGATTTGAAAGTATGGGCAGAGACTGTAAACGGTTGCCAACAGGATTTTTAAGGTCGTGCAAGTAAATTAAAGGGTTAGCAAACGTCAACTATGGGGATTCCAAAGGGGAATTCTAAATTGCAGGGGACGTGAGTAGTAGACAGTTGACAAGACCTTTTTAAGAGGCCCAAACCTATAAGAAAAAAATATATTATTTAAAATTCTAGAAAAAAACAGGAGAGAAAAAATGGAGAATATTGGGAAACGGGCAGCAATTTTTGTAAACTACGGCAACTTAGCGATATGAAAATTATTTTTCAAGGGGGGAAAAAAAAAAAAATATCTAGATTTACACACCATGTAGAAAGTTAAGTTATATATCCTTTAATAAATCCGGATTTTTAACATTTCCCTGGCAACGTAGAAACTTGTAAGATATTGCAAAACCGCTCAGAAACTCAATAAAGGCTTCAGTATCCCAGAGAAAAAAAAATGGCTCTTATAACAGGGTCGCGTATAATAATGTGGAAGCCATTTTTCTTTCTAAGTTTCCAAGAAGGGTTTGGTTGATTCTCTCTCTCATCTCTCTCTCTTCTCTCTCTCTCTCTCTCTCTCTCTCAGGACACATACCCACACACACACACACATATACACACACACACACACGTTGCCATCTAATCTGAGACTGCAAAGCTAATCTGCTGGAAAGAGTATAGAGTAATTCGCCACTTTACTTTCATTTCTGTTCATTCATAAGTCCTCGATGAAATTTGGCAGAAATAAATTGAAATTTGGCAGAAATAAAATGAATTTTGGCAGAAATAAATTTGTAAACAACTGGGTTTTTTTAGATTGGGATTTTTACATGAAAGAGTTTACTTGTATTTATAACATCTGAATTGCTTCGCTGTTTTAGCTTTCAAATCATTTATCCATTCTTCATCGTAGCATTTCAGTGCTACTGAAGTTATAGTCAAAACAGGCCATGGGAAGAATGGGATGGTGGTTGAAAGTTGCTGAAGTTTATCCAAAATCATCTGAAAAGTGGAGTGATAAAGAAGGTCGATAATTGTTTCAGTAGGATATTGGGTTATGGTGGAAGTACAGAGGCTCCAGATTAATGGGGAAACAGAAATACATTTGAAGGTTGATAGACTGGCACGAGCCACGTAATTGAGTAATCAAGTCATTTCACTGTACTTTCACATTTAATTACAATTCAAAGGAACGCCGTAGTGAAATCGCCTTTCATGACCTTTTGGCGAATTACGGTCTGTTTAATTGAATGAAGTAATGATCAGTGAGTTTTGTTTACATTCCATTCTAACGTTACACGTCTGGGTAAATGCTCCCTCCAGCTCCCTCTGGCGACAGTTTTATATATTTGGTGTTTGTTAATCTCTCCTCTATTTTAGAATACGATTCTGTTTGATGTTAATTGGAATCTTGGTTTGCAATGATATAACCTGCCAGGCTAGTTATAAATGTAAGTTAGTAATTTTTTATGATAATAGTAATTTGTTTAAGGTTTTTGGCATATCTAAGGAAACATATTTATCCACAAAACCTATTTATTTGCATAGGAGACTATGAATTCGCGTACTGAACCTGTATTTTGGCGTATTTTGTCAGGGAAAATATCTGTTCAACTTATTGCCACATATTTCATATAAATAAATTATTTATCCATAAAAATGTATGTCTCTGCGTGCGTTTTTCGTGACCCTATTTTTGGAATGACATCTGTGAATGATATCACCGAAAAAAAGCGTTCATTTAATTCCGCTGTCAGTCGTAATTACCCAAAGGCTGCTGCGTAAAAAGCCTGCTATTGGCAGCCTTTTCCGTCACATAAAACTCGCGTGGCTACTTTCTACCCAACTTTTACCAGGAAATTTTTCTCCCATTCATACCTGAATAAAGGCAGACATTTTTTATGGATGATTCCGCAATATATTATTGGCCTTACTTCTAATGGTTTCCATTTCCGTGTGTTGAAAGAAAAAGTTTAACATTTTCTGAAAATTAAAAGCGTTGGAAGTTCTTTTATTCTTATGTATTTGGTATGGTAATATGAAGATATAACGGTAATTTTGTACACTTTTCGGAGACCTTTTCCTCTCAATAATTCATACTGAAGTAATATTTAAGCTGATTAATTATTTTTATAATTCTGTTCCCTTTTAATTATGAGTTCATTTAAAGTCTGCCAGATTACCGCAAAATTCTGTATTTCTAAGTATTTAGCAGAATTATATGTACCTATATAAGGTATAAAACTTTTTCCATGTGTATTAGGGTAAATATATTTTTTTTTTTGCGTCGGTGGCCTTTGATCTTGTAATCCTAGTGACTATAATAAACATTAATATGATAATAAATTGTGCGTCCACACCTTTGAAGAAAGTACAGTAGAATCACAAGTTCTATAAAAAAAGACTATAACTCACCAAAAAAAAAAAGAAGAAAAAAGAAATTATATTCGAGGAAAAGTGTAGAATTCACAAATATTATCGAATTTAGATTCGAGGAAAAGAATTTTAAATCACAAACAATTACTGCACCACATCTGTTGTAGTATTCACACCCGGAAGAAGACATTACATCTCGAAGCATCGTAAGTTCTTCCGTTTTTCTCTCCTCTACCAGTCTGTGAATTCAACTTCAGTCCGCGGTTTTAATTGCGAAAATTTTTGTGGACATTATAGCCCGTAACTCGAATTGAAAACCATTTATGAATTATACCATATTCGAACTTAAGTTGGAAACTGTTTTAAATTATAGGCCTATTCCATGACTCTAGATTAAGTCTGCAATAGTTTTCTAAAATATTCTTCAGTTCTTGCATATTAGTTCGAAACTGCTTGTGAAGTTGGGAATGGTTTGGGAATTAATTTAATGATTTGGACAGTAGTTTTATTTTATTATTTTCATTGCTGATTGATACTAAACTTCATCATTTTAATATCTGTAATAGGAACTTTGATATAACTGTGTTCCATATTCAGCTCTTAATCCGTAGATTTTTTTTGTGATATGCTAATCAATTTTCGTAATAATACGCAGTAACATAACGTAGAGGATATCATGCAAATTACCAATATAGAACCCGTACATAATTAATATAACGGAAGATAAATTCCTTTTCTCAAAATAACTGTTTTTCTCTCCCATAAAGTAACGACTTCTTATCTCACTTATCTTTTGATAACATTACTATGCGATTTACCTACGGAATCTGTAGATAGAATATGTACATTTATGTATATATATAGTATATATATATATATATATATATATATATATATAGTATGTATTTATAGTATCTATCTATATATATATATATATATATATATATATATATATATATATATATAGATATATATATAGATATAGTATTTATAGTATCTTATCTATCTATCTATCTATCTATCTATCTATCGATATCATATATATATAGTATATATATATATATATATATAGTATATATATATATATAGAGAGAGAGAGAGAGAGAGAGAGAGAGAGAGAGAGAGAGAGAGAGAGAGAGAGAGAGAGAGAGAGAGACTATTCGTTCAAACACCCATTAAAACAAAATTTTAAGCATCAGGAACGAAAAAGAAAAATGTGGAAAGGGAGGAAAGAAGAAATCCCATGAATAATTCTCAGAAGCTCAAAGCACAGCAGATACCGAAGTCAAAAACCATTAGCCATTCCAACTCTTCGGAAATTGTTCCACTCCGCGAGAGAGGAATTATGGGAGATGGCTAATGGGAAAACGTTGCTCGCAATGTAGTCATATCGAAGAGTTATGGTGCTTCAGAGAAGCCAAAGTGCCCCGGATAACTTTATGGAAATCAGATGGATCCTCTCTCATTTTAGTCGTGACTATTTTTGCGTGAGAATACTTGACCCACAGCCTGGCGCCATTCATTTTTATTCTTATATTCATTTTATTTATTTATTCATTTATTTTTAGAGTGAAATTGTTATCAGACGAGAAGTGTAAGGCAATACGTATTGCAGAAATGCGAATGAGTAAAGTTGTACGAAGGCTTTTGTATTCCTGATATTTGCTGAATAAGACATATTGTTGATAATGAAAACCTATTCGAGGTCTCCCTTTCAAGTTATGCCGTGGTATACATTTTGACGTAGTTCTGCATTTTATTCTCTCTCCCTATATCTGTCTCACGTCTTGCTTTACATCTGCAACCTGCGACGTTCGCTTAATACCGAGAATTACAACTCACTGCTTTACTTCAAGCAAGGCCTACTGTATCTTCAAGAAGCCTCGCTCATATAGAGCCTTCTTACTACTGAATGTGTGTGGGTGTGTGTGTGTGTGTGGGTGTAAGAGAGAGAGAGAGAGAGAGAGAGAGAGAGAGAGAGAGAGAGAGAGAGAGAGAGAGAGAGAGAGAGTTGATTTACGTTCAAAGATATTTGTCATATCAGGCCCCCAAAAAAACTTGGAGCAAATTGTCAGCATTATGTGGAAATATTAGATACCAAGATGTAAACATAAAGTAGAATACAAAAGATAGGTGAGAGAGAGAGAGAGAGAGAGAGAGAGAGAGAGAGAGTGATTGATTCCTGCTCATGGATCAATTGTCACCATTATGAGGAAAACATAAAATTACTATGATTTAAACTTTGAAGTAGAATACCGAGGGAGAGAGAGAGAGAGAGAGGAGAGAGAGAGAGAGGAGAGAGAGAGAGAGAGAGAGAGAGGGGGTGGGGGGGGGGGGACATAAAAAGGGAAATTAATGGAGTTTTGTTTCTATGCAATTTCATCTGTCGGAAGTGCAGGTAGAACTTCCCCCCAAAAAATCTTCCAGTTGCATCAGGAAAATGAACTTTGGTCTGGAAAAATGGTGATTGTTCAATTGCACGAGAGATGTCCTTCCGTTGAGTGCAATTGCTTCAGTTACGGTGAACGAATGTGGAAGGTTTTAAATGAGCAGATGGAAGCAAGATAATTTATAAGAATGAAAACAGGGCAGACAAAATGGAACAAAGAATTTGGGTAAGATTTGAGGCGAAGATATATAAATTTTATTTCAATGGTAAGACAACTTTCCCACTAAGGATTCAGTAGAGAGAAAATACGTAGGTGATTTTTTTTGTTTTTTTGTTTTTTTTGGGGGGGGGGTGGGGGGGGGGGTGGGACTTATTAAAAGAAAGGAAAAAATTTAATAAAACCGTTTTAAAGTTGGGAAAAAGAAGAATAGACAATTTATTGGAAGGCCTTGAGCGCCAAATAACAAACGTATCAATGTTTTTTATTTATTGGCAATAAATTTTTCATTATAAGCAATCCACGCAAATGTGTTGAACTGGGGTCTGTATATATTTGAAATTGCCTTTCTTTATAAGCGTAAGATATATACTATTGTTTATTCTCTTTTGAGTAAATTCTTTTTTTTCCCTATTGACGAAAAGGAGATTACTTCTTTGAAAGTATTGAGAAAATAACTTCAAAAACCATATTAAATAGGTGTTCGTGAAATAAGTAACACGGCTCTAAACGTAACACAATGATGTCGCCTGCGCATTTTGAAGGAGTTCGTATTTTGAAAATGGGTTATGTGGTATATTAGCGACGTAGATAGAGTAAGGTTTATTATTAGGAATTTATGTAATAAGATATAAGCAAATAATTACCAAAGAAAGGTTAAGTTATAGCTTTCTAAGTAGTGACTGAGGCCCAAGAATAAATGCGTAAACCACTAGTGATTTTGTCCACATCGGGATATAAAAATCGAAAGAGAAACAGCGGAATTTAGATAGAATCAGACTCCAATATAAATGCCGATATATATATATATAATCTATATATATATATATATAATATATATATATATATATATATATATATACTTATATATATATATATATTTATATCCTATATATATAACATATATATAAAGTATATATATATATATATATATATATATATATATATATATATATATATATATATATATATATTATACCTGATAATATATATAATATATACATACATATATATAGATATATAGATATATTATATATATATATATATATATATATATATATATATTATCTATATATGTATATATATATATATATATATATATATATAATATATATCATATATATATATATATATATATGTATATATATATATATATATACACATGTATATTATATAGATATATATATATTATATCCTTATATATATATATATGATATATATATATATCAATATATATATATAATAATATATATATATATATATAATATATATATATATAGATATATATATGTAAATTAAACAAGACATTGCCCAAGAGATGACTAAGAGGAAATGAAGAACAAGGATAAAAGTAAGAAAGAAGTCCTTGAAAACTGAGTGAAGGCACAAACAAACGTAAATAGATTTCCCCCAAACGAGTAAAGGCAGAGATTTTCCGTGTATCCGTCCAATAAAGGAAATCACCGCCGAAGGAACCATAAACAATCCCATAAGAACAGTAACAAGCGTGTTTGCCTTCACAAATTTTACATATGGAATCGGCTTGTTCATTTTCCATTTTTATCATATAATAATTTTTTTTTTTTTCATTTTTGGCACCGGTGTAGAATATGGTCCTCTGTACAGGGAAAAAATTCAGGTTGCAAATTCACAAGTATATGCACATACCGACATTATATATATATATATATATATATATATATATATATATATATATATATATATATATATATATATATATATATATATATATATATATATCTATATATATATATATATATATATATATATATATATATTTTTGTGTGCGTGTGTGTATTGAATACTGATGCGCATTTGTTATTCACTATTTGTTAATCACTTCTTATTCCTTAGGTTAAAACTCATCAGAAGAAATAATGAAAATTATTGCTGTTTTTTTATAGTTTTTTTAGTTTTATATCCTCTGCCAGCAACGTTTGGCCATTGACCTATAAATATCATCGGGGTTATAAGAGATCTACAATTGTACTGCACAAGAGATTATAATTGAATACACACACACACACACACACACAAATTAGCGGTTAAAACCAAAACCCAACTACGGATTTTTTTCCTTAGGAAATAAAGAGTAAGAGCTAGATGGGAAAATTATATAAGATGAATCACAAAAGCAACTTTGTGCAATTTAGAAAACATCAGGAGTAGATAAGGACTGCTTTCCTTCGACTTTCTGGAATTCATAAAACACGACTGATTTATTGAAAGTTAAGAATTAGAATGAAATGTTAGTCCTTATGCACAAGAGGGGAATAACAGCGGTCAGTTTGGTGAAGTGAATTATACATTGAGCATTTTTTCAGCAGGTCAGCAGTTTATTTAGCTTGTTTGGTAATATTTTTCATCAAACTGATTCCTTCGTTTCTTGACTGACATTAAATGCAAATTATACATTGTCTGTGGATGGTAACTGATCGGGGAAAATAAATGGAGTTATATTCGCTACATTTTAAAGAACTGAAAATGCAGTATACATGAACAGATTACTTCTGATACTAGAGCTATTTGCCCCAAACACTTGCATATACTTCTCTCTCTCTCTCTCTCTCTCTCTCTCTCTCTCTCTCTCTCTCTCTCTCTCCCCTCTCTCTCTTCTCTCTCTCTCTCTCTGTCTATAATCTATATATATAATATATATATATATATATATATATATATATATATATATATATATATATATATATATATATATATATATATATACCATATATATATATATATATATATATATATATATATATATATAATATGTGTGTGTGTGTGTGTGTGTGTGTGTGTATGTGTGTGTGTGTGTGTGTGTGTGTGGTGTGTTGTGTGTATAGGTATAAATATATATTTTTTTTATTTTTTTTATTCCCTTGCAATTTGATTTCATTAAAAGTCGACTCTTGTGTTTTTATTTTGCCATTCAGTTATTCTACAATTCCTGTAAGCTTTTATTTTCCAGCTCCAATTTCTTATATATTGTTTTATCATTACAGTTTTTTCATTTGTATAACAGTTTGTCTTTTATTAGTCTTTAAATGTTCCCACAGTTCCTGTTATTTCTATTTCCCCTCTACTCCCTCTTCCGGTTTTTTTGTTTTTGTTTTTGTTTTTTCATGTCCCCTCTTTCTCCCTAAATCTCTGAAGCGCATTGATTGAGAGAATTGATACGAAAAGGGGTCGCCAAAGTCTCCCATCTATCTACGGTGTCAATCACATTCCAATCCTCTTAAAAAGAGAAGAGGCTGTGACCCCACGCTGAAATATGAGCACACACACACACACACACACACACACACACACACACTAGGATGCATAAGTTGGCGTGGTTTCTCCAAATATGTGGATTTCAATTATTATAGTTCATGATCATCCCCTCTCTCTCTCTCTCTCTCTCTCTCTCTCTCTCTCTCTCTCTCTGATGTAGAAATACCGCAGTTATGACTGGTGATTATGAATGAGTGATATAAAGTCTAAAATGGCGGTTACAACTGAAGTAAAAATATAAATATAAATAGATATACAAATGATTAAGTTAGAAATGCGGAAACAAATTTTTTTAGTGCTTTTTATTTCAAACAATTATGTGGATAAAGAGCCACACGTCATTACAACACGTTGCCGCTTGCTCCAAATCGCTAAGATTCGTTGAAGTTTGGTTCCGGGTATGTTTAAGGTTGGGGCGTTAACTATGCCCTCATCCCTTTCTTTTTTTATGCCGACTGTGATACTTCATGATGGTATAAAGTTTCAGAGGCAGAGACGATTATGGAAGAAACCGAATGTTATTGAACAATTTCCAATGAAGATCCTCTAGTTGGGGAAAGTGACGAATGAGTGAATAAAGAATATTAAGTAGAAGGTGTACAATACAAATTAAAGAGATAAGCAAAACGCTGATAACTAAATGAACTGAATCAAAATGAATGTTGAACAAACATATTCATAAATAAACGAGATGTAAATAGAAAAGTGAATTGGTATAATATGCAAGAATTCTTTTATATATAAAAAAAAGACAAGAGAAGATGTCATCAGTGACTTCATTAGTATGGATAAGAAAGCTTGTCTTACGGACAAAGCAATTACCTCCGTCTCTGAGGATCCTAGGGAAAGTCATTAAGAAGACTTCCATTTAAAGGAATAAAATTGACTTTTATTTACAGAAGGAATAATAAAAGATCAGCGGGCAACTTTTCAATTTCAAGTTCTCTTCAGATACAGAGAAATATTTGAGGTATTCTGTGAATGCAAGAGGAAAGTAAATTATTTCTGGCCTTATTAGTTTTCATAAATTCACATTTACTGGAAATATTAGGAAAGTTCGCCTTTACCTAGAAGTTTCTTTTGTTCACAGACTCTTTCATGAAAAATGTATACGTAGAAAAAGCTAAATGTAATAGTTAAATAGGATAACGCAACTTTTGTAATGAAAATATTTTTTTTTTTCAAGACATCGAACCCTGGTAATTCATTTAGTATAGAAAACCTATCGATTATTTCATCATCATGAATGACAGAAAACTGGCAAAATTCCATAGGGAAGAATAATGGAAAACTTAAGTTTCTGTTTTCCTATGTATTCTTTCCTTGAAAGTTAAAGAGCGAGCAAGGGTAATCAATGGAAACTCGTAGGATCATCAGGATGATTAGAAAGAGATAATTGTCAACAAACCAAATCACTCTTGCTAATAAACGGAGGATTCCTCTTAAATAAACATGGATTAGGGAACACCACTGCTTGCGCAATTCTAAAATACGTGCACATGGCTTTTTCCTTTCTCCATTTTCTTCTTTTAGTGGCAAAATATTACTTTGACTTCACTCACTCTGTCCTCTCTACGAAAAGGAAGTTTGTAGGTTAATAGAATATTAATGTTGTATGTAAATAGAAAAAGTATTACTCTTATCTATCAGTCAATCTTAACTGTAACCACTAACGGTACCAAATTGATATGTAGTACGATATAAAACCGACAGATATAAGTTGAAAATATTAAGAGAAAAATCGTCGTTAAAAAGAAAATAATGCTCATGTATAGATAAATAGTATTCGTTAGATAACACCACAGCCATCAACATCGGCTGGGAAGGTCATTAACAAAACACGTTTTTATTTATTCTACAGAAGTAGCATTTTATATTACTCTTTCATCCTGATGACAATACATTTTTGCAACATTTTTGTGCGGCAGTTTTGATTAGAAAAATATTTATTGGAAAAATGGTATGTGCAATCAGTCTGCCATAAATAGCAATTCTGCGTTAAGACCCTGTAAAAACAAGCATGAATAAATGGAGCCTTTTCGATGACCAAAAAAAAATGGTTTAATATTTTTTGTACAAGGAATTTGTCCGCGAATTTTAAAATGGCGTAAAAACAGAATATTTGTTGATTGTTTAGTACCAGAACGGCGTCTTATGAATATGGTGACTTCCAGCCGAAAATTATTCTTAAATAAATTAAATATATAATTCTGCACAAATTCTCTCCTTATGATCTTGAAGCCGATTAAGTGGACTCTGATAATGTGCATCGAAGATCAGTTACCAAACGCACAGATAACGAAGTTAATGCAGGAAACAGATCGCCTGGTTTCTCCGAGGTGACTTATTAATTGTCTAATTACGAGGGAACTGTTTTTTCGTTGTTGTGTAGGAGATCGCGACTGGCAAGACCACCCGCGAGAAGAAATTTGCATCGAAAAACCCAAATTTACAAAAACAAAAAGTAGGTCGAATGATCCAAGTAACACACAGGTAATGAATGATGCAGTATAGCAGCGTTCCATACTGCCGCTGGACCTTAATGGGTTAAACCCCAATGTACCTCTGTTGGTCTAATCAGTGAATGTTAGTCAGATGTAGTGGGCTGCAGCTATAGTGAGGAGGGCAAATGGCTAACAACACCATCAGAAAAGAAGATCGGAAGAGCCCTCCGAGAGGGCATAAGTTTGGTGATCAAATTTCAACAGCAACTGTCTGTTCATTGGTTATTCGGTTGCCAAATTCATATACTGGTTTTGTTGTCAAATATTTTAAGTTGTATTTGTTTTTTTAAAAGAACTTTGTAACGAATTTCAGACAGGAATCTATCACAGCTCACTTCACTAAAACTAAAGCTTAACTTCAAAATATTTTCATAAGCTTTTGAATTTTGATCTTGAGTTGAAACGGAGTAAAATGTCTGAGTAGACATAGGCAGTTATCACTGTAACAAGTAGAATGTCTTTAAAACTAGTAAATGACTGAAAATTCAGTTCTTTCACTTCAACTTCACGTGTGGATTCGAATCTTACCTGGATGGTAGAAGTTTCTTGGTGTATTGCCATTTAGGATTCAGTGCTTACAGTAGTAAGCGTGTCCAAACAATGTAAGGGAATCGAGAATTTAATAATCCTTTGTTGCTTCATATTGTAAATTCAATTTTAATGTACCTGACCAGTAGTTTTCATTATCATCAATAGTATTATCAGAATGCATAATTATTCATATGGAAAAAATCTTCAGTGGCTTTAACTCGCTAAGCAAGCAGAATATAATGCCTATAGTATGTAGAACTTGATAAAAACAAAGAAGGAAAAGACTTTTAAAATAGGAAAGCAATAGCGACAGGTTGACAGGTAGAAGAATATCTACAAGCATAAATAGCACTAGAGGTCGGAAAAGCTAAGGTATCAAGCGTGGAGATTTGAAGTAATGAAATGAGTTTTCTTAAACTCATACCAAATAGATAAGTCTGTTCTACAATGTTACATTCAACACCGTATAGGTGACATTAATAATAATAATAATAATAATAATAATAATAATATAATAATAATAATAATAATAATAATAATAATAATAATATAATTATGAAGGACACGATCAGGAAAGAATATATTGCAGAGACTCAAGGCGATACGCAAGTCAAAACTCAAAGCCGGATATGATATAAAAAGCCATACACACATGGACAGTCCCAGTAATCAGATACAGCGCAGAATAGTGGAATGGACGAAGCAGAAACTCCGCAGCATAGATCAGGAAAACCCAGGAAACACATGACAATACACAAAGCACTACACCCAAGAGCAAATACGGACAGCTATACATAACACGAAAGGAAGGTGGGAGAGGACTACTAATTATAGAGGACTGGCGTCAACATCGAGAACAGAGCACTGGGGCGATATCTGAAAACCAGTGAAGACGAGTGGCTAAAAGAGTTCATGGGAAGAAGGAATAATAAAAGTAGACGAAAAGACCCAGAATTATACAGAGAATGGAGAATGATAAACAGAACAGAGGACTGGCACATCAAAAAACCAAATGCAGGACAGTACATGAGACAGACTAAAGAACTAGCCTGACACATGGCAATGGCTACAGAGGGGGAGAGCTAAAGAAGGAACTGAAGGAATGATAATAAGTGGCACAAGATCAAGCCCTAAGAACCAGATATTGTTCAAAGAACTATAGACGGAAAATAACATCCCCCTCTCCCCATATGTAGGAAGTGCAATAAAAGAAAAATGAAACCATAAACCACATAGCAAGCGAAAATGCCCGGCCACTTGCGCAAAACCAGTACAAAAAGAGGCATGATTCAGTGGCAAAAGCCCTCCACTGGAGCCTGTGCAGAGACATCAGCTACCTTGCAGTAATAGTGGTACGAGCACCAACCTGAGGGAATGATAGAAAACGATCAGGCAAAGATCCTCTGGGACTATGGTATCAGAACAGATCGGGTGGATACGTGGAAATAGACCGACGTTGACGTTGATTGACAAAAGTCAAGAAAGAAAGTATCACTCATTGATGTCGCAATACCATAGGACACCAGAGTTGAAGAGAAAGAGAGGGGAAAAAATGGATAAGTGTTCAAGATCTGAAAATAGAAATAAGAAGGATATGGGATATGCCGGTGGAAATTGTACCCATAATCATTAGGAGCACTAGGCACGGTCCCAAGATCCCTGAAAAGGAATCTAGAAAAACTAGAGCTGAAGTAGCTCCAGGACTCATGGCAAAGAGTGTGAATTCTAACGAAACGGCGCACATAGTAAGAAAAGTGATTGGACTCCTAAGGAGGACAGGATGCAACCCCCGGAACCCCACACTATAAATACCACACCCAGTCGAATTGGGGTGAGGACTGTGATAGAGCAAAAAAATAAATAATAATTAATAAAATAAAATAATAATAATAATAATAATAATAATAATAATAATAATAATAATAATAATAATAATAATAATAATAATAATAACAATAATAAGAATAATAATAATAATAATAAATTTTGGCATTGGCCTTTCAAGTCCCTAGCTATTATTATTATTATTATTATTATTGATTATTATTATTATTATTATTTATATTATTTCTATCACATTCATCCTATTCCACTGGGTGGTTTTTATAGTGGGGTTTGCCGTGTTGCATCCTGCCTCCTAGGATTCCATCATCTTTTCTCACTATGTGTGCTGTTTCTAGGAGAGCAAACTCTTCTTCTCTTATTGCTTCTTGCTTCTTCTTCTTATCATTATTAATTATTATTATTATTGAATTTATTATTATTATTATTATTATTATTATATTATCATCATATTATTATTATTATATTATTATTATTATTGTTAGTTTGTTAATTGGCAGAATTAAGCGAGTTTGATTTTTTATATAGTGTTTTTTTCTATTTTTCTTACAATTCGCTTCTCAGGCTCAGCGATGTTTCTGAGTAACTGACCAATATTCATATTGGGAATTTTCAAAAAATATTTTATTGGAACAGGGATATTCAGGTCCAGGTCAAGCAGGGGGTCGTCGTCAGTGCTGGTATTATTCCGTAGGCGTAGTTTCAGTTCGGGGCCGGGTTCGTCTTCGGTTTAAGGGATCTGGTATTGGTGCTGGTATAGCTGGTATATCTGGTATTACGTGACGTTTCGACCTTCTCGCAGTCATCCTCGGACGAGTCGTTTTGAGGAGACTGTAGCAAGAAAGTCTGTGGGGTGGCGGTATTTATAGCGGCTCGGACCTAGCTATAAATACCGCCCCACACGAATTCTTGCTACAGTCTCTCAAACGACTCGTCCGAGGATGACCTGCGAGAAGGTCGAAACGTCCCACTAATACCAGATATACCAGCTATTACCAGCACCAATACAGCCCCTAAACCGAAGACGAACCCGGCCCCGAACTGAACTACGACTAGGAATAATACCAGCACTGACGACGACCCCTGCTTGACCTTGGACCCTGATATCTTGTTCCAATAAAAGATTACTTCAGCATTTTATGATTTTTTGAAATTCCCCAATATGAATATTGGTCAGTTACTCAGAAACATCGCTGGAGCCTGAGAAGCGAATTGTAAGGAAAATAGAAAAACAAAATATAAAATCAACTCGCTTAATTTCTGCCATTCTTTTTAACAGAAATTTGAAGCCTAGAAGAGGGGTCTTCTACCAAAATGCATTATTATTATTATTATTTTTATTTTTTGTTTTTGTTGTTTTTGTTGTTGTTGTTGTTGTTGTAATGGTAACAATGACCTCCTTAGTGCCCTATCAATTTCAGCTTCATTCTGTCCATAGAAAAAAAATTCTTTACCTCAAAATCCAATCATACGTGAAAGAGAGAAAAAGAAAACCACACCAGACCAACGTCTACCCGCAGGCACCGAAAGAATTAGCAAGATAAAAAGAAAAAAAAAATACAAAGACTTTCTTTTCATTTGAGATCTCTCTGCTGTGTCTTCCTTTGTGGATGGCGAATCGTAAAAGACGGGAAGTGGTGGATATCGGATATCGTAACTTTATTTCGACACGAAGGTAAAATAGGTCTCGATTTCAATATTCAAAATATCTGTTTATCGGTTTCCAGACTCTTACGTCCGCCAACGAGGCCCTCAGGCAGGTGATTCCGCCACAAGGCGCTGATTAGTGTTATTGTTATTGTTAAGAAGTTCTCACTATTTTGACGAACTGTTTTGTAATAACAATTCCCCAATAATGTAATCAAATTTTATTAATATGCAAAAGATACAAGAAAGACTCGAACATCTGATGTTTGCTCGTTCGAATGTCTCTTGTATTTTTTTTATTTTATCTCTTGAATGTTAATACAATTTATTTATATTTTGGATTATTATTACATAACAATTATTAATAATTTTGTATAATTAATATTATTGTTATTTGATAGTAAATCCACTTTATTTTGTCAATGCTATTGGATTAAGCTGTAGAGCAGAATGTTTTTAAAGATATTTCTGCAATTGTAGACTGATTCATGCCTTATCTGGATCAGTTGGTGACTTCTTATGCGTTCTTTCTTTTATTCATTGAGAGAGAGAGAGAGAGAGAGAGAGAGAGAGAGAGAGAGAGAGAGAGAGAGAGAGAGAGAGAGAAATGGTTTAATGTGTTACTGACGGTTTTCAATGTAACTCAAAAATTGATTAATGTAACTTAAAGAAAGTAAATTTGATTTCATTTCAACCATAGCTAAAATGCTCTCTCTGTGTTATGGCGCTATAAATGTCTCCAATTAATAAACTACAAGACGATGAACGGAGGATTCCGTTGATGACAGTTTAATGAACGCAAAACTAAATAAATAAATGAATAAATAAATAAGAAAAGCTAACTTCTGCAAGCATCATATTTATGAAATCATTGAGAATACTCAGTCACAATTTTAAAAGAGAGAGAGAGAGAGAGAGAGAGAGAGAGAGAGAGAGAGAGAGAGAGAGAGAGAGATTTAACACTAAAAACTGAATACAGGGGCCAACATATATTATATTATCCTCATGGTGAGTTATATCAAAGCGCTATTTTGGTTGATCATCCATAAACAAAAAGGAAAAAAAATGGAGCCTAGAAAGAATCGAAGCTGCAAGACAGAAAGATATTTCCTGCCGATCAGAATTTACATAATCTGACGGCACGTATCCTTACCCACGCGAGTTCCGGATAAGAAGCACAGAATACATTTATCCGAACGTCCGATATGGAGATGAGCTCAAATACAATGTATATCCGGATGAGAGACAAGTTGACTGTCAGACCTAGAATTCTTTATCTTCGCTTCTCGATATTCTGGAAAGGGGTCTGCTATCTCTCTCTCTCTCTCTCTCTCTTCTCTCTCTCTCTCTCTCTCTCTCTCTCGAGTAGTGCCCTTTTGCTTGTTGAGACGTACCTGTGCACAGTCTGATTAATCAACAGATATCACGCGTTTAACATACATCTAGAAATCGAAAAATATCTAAATGTGTTCGTCAAGTGTCAGTGATAAGATTAGAGTGAAAATAGGATAAAGAGTCTGTAAGTTAGTTTATCGAGTGAAATATTGTAAATCAGATTAAGATGGCAGTAAGTTCCAACTGTGGAAAAAAATGGCGAAATCTTGCGTGTCTAGCAGATATGCAATATGATGAGCTAGCAGGAAGGGAGCTGGCATTTCTCTTCTATGAGATCAATAACAGCCCTAATCAAAAAGATACAAAAGCATTCAGAGACATATTAGAAGGATATGATCCTTCAAACTGGAACAAATCAACAGAAAACATCTTGAAAATAATTGAAGGAGTTCCAAATAAAATCCAAGTGGTCAAGAGACTCATAAAGAAAATTTACATCAATCAACATATTCCGACAAAGAAAATGAATAAACTGAAGATTGTGAATATATTAATTGATGCAATAGGAAAAAGAATGCCAAAAGCATGCAAACTGTATAAGGTGTGGTATAGCATAGTTATTCCACAAAATCTGATCAGAAAATGTTCTGCATGCAACATTCCAACACATCCTCAATGTGCTGAAGTCATGCAAAATATGAGTAAGGATACCAGAGTATTTTGCTCAACTTGTCTATCATGGAAAGACAATGTTATTAAATCAAGACTTAATGTGCAAATAGTAGAGGATGAAGAAGAAAGAGAAGAGAAGAAAAGAAGAAGAAGAGGAAAACAGAAGAGAAGAAAACAAAACTGAAATGACAGAAAAAAATAATGAAAACAAAGAGCAAGACAAGAGTATGGAAGCAGAGATACTCATTGATACTACATATGAGGCAATCAAGCAGCATATATACGAAGAAATAAATTACGACATGACAACACAAAATAAAATTCCGAAGGGACTCTACCCAGATCTGCACACTGATGGGAAAGAGGAAAAAATAGACAAGAAAGACAAAGTCTGCACCCTTTTGAAAAGAGGGAATTGCAGATTTGGTGAAAGATGTTACTACAAACATCCCAAGGTATGTCACAACTATGAAATCTATGGTAAATGTGCATACCTAGACGGCTATGAATGAGGATGAATGCAGAGATCTACATCCAAAAATATGCAAAAACCTAAAAGAAGGAAAAGGATGTAAGTTTGACAAAAAATGTAAATATATGCACCCTATAGCCATGAATCAAAATCAATTAAATAATCAATTAAATAATAAAATCCAAAAAAATCCAAAATAGAAAAGAAACAAATAAAGAGAGGAACAGAGAACATGAGATGAAGGAAAAAAACCAAGCCATCACCGCGTTTGGAGTGTCAGCAAAGAATTTCCAAGCATCAGCTCCAAGATACTACAGCTCAAGAGATAAATACTGTATATACGATGCTAGGGATGGTGGAGATACAGAGAAAATTGCTGATTCAGACGCAAAATGAATAATTATGATGAAGGAAGATCAAATATTTTGGAAAAGTTGGATTTTTTAATGTCAGAATTTCTGGAAATGAAGAAAAGAACAACATACCAGAACAGGAAAGAGACATGGGAAAATCCTTAGTATTACCCATATTAAATGAAGGAGATAACACACAAACCATCATAGTGATGAATGCGCAGGATTTAGTTATTGGTAACTCAAAAAGAAAAATAGAGTTCTTAGAAGAACTAACCCAAATTGAAAAGAAAATAGATATAATGAATATAAGTGAAACCTGGTATTCCCAAGAGACTGGAAATGATAATCAAATAAAAGGGTTCCAAACTTATAGATCAGATAGAAAAAATAGGAATCAAGGGGGAACCGCAATATATGGGAAAGACAAAAAACAAGGAAAAATATATGGGAATTATAATAACTCAGAATGTGAACTAATAGCGGTAGAATTTGAATCTGAAAAATTAATGAACATAGTAATATATAGAGCCCCTAATACTAAAGAGTTTAACACAATAATAGAAAAATTGGATGATATACGTAGAAATCACAAGGACTGGACTATTCTCCTATCCAGAGACTTTAACTTTCCTTTCGTAGATTGGAAAGAACGAATAGGAGATTGTAGAGGCAATTCGAAAAGCTATTAGATATGCTACTAGAATACAACATTCAACAAATAAATCACCTGCCAACAAGAAAAGAAAATGCTTTAGACCTAGTATTTGTGAACGAGGTGAATAAGCGAGAAATGAAAAAGTGGGAAGGATATGGAAAATTCAATTTCTACAGTGAAAATATAAAATGGTCAGAAATAAATGAAGAATAAACAAAGATTGGGATAACATTTTCGTAAGTGATGATATAAAGGTAAATACGGAGATATTATATAAGATATTAGAGAAAATAGTGGATAAATATATACCGAAGAAGAAAAGTAAACATCAGTCATGCATACCAAGAGACAGGAGGATCTTATTCCAGAAAATCAGAAAGTGGAAAAAAGGTCTTGCAAAAGAAAAAAATGCATGGAAAGTGATGGAACTAAAAAGTAAGATAGGAAATGCAGAACAAAAGATTTTACAATCAAAAG
>NC_087209.1:68275440-68277940 GCF_015104395.2 Macrobrachium nipponense
GCTCATTCTCTTTCTACTGGAGTATTTTTCTCTCTCACTTTTTACCTGTCTCTCTGTCTGTCTGTCAGTTTGTGTCCGTAACATACATGAGCTCTGCCAGCATGGATACTTCATGACATATCTTTCAACGGTGAGACTCTCTCTCTCTCTCTCTCTCTCTCTCTCTCTCTCTCTCTCTCTCTCTCTCTCTCTCTCTCTCAGAGAATCAATAATATCCTCTCTCGATGTTTATATTTCCTCTGAGGATGATATATAGCCAAAATCGGTTTCCTAGGCGTTTCCAATCACTTTATATTCATATTTTTCTATCGTCCCAAATATTCTTTTTATTTATCGCTCCCTGGCTTTGCCTTTCTTCCTGCAGTCTTTTTCTGTCTCACGTATATCCTTTGCCTGAGTCTTACCTCTCTTTATTACAAGTTCTTTCCCCATTCATTTCGAGTCACTAATGGCTGGTGGACGACAAGTTCCATGTCTTTAATGTGAGTAGTTGTTATCCTGTTTCAGGTCTGAACATTAAACTATCTACCTCTCCGTCTCTGCTTTGCCGCATTCAACGATTTTTGCACCAATGATTCCTAGGAATTGCCTTCCTGAACATTTTTTAATGCAGTTTTCAAGGGGACTCCGAACACCTTATATCTCCGATTCTCTGTCTTTCGTTTCGTCTACCATTTCTACCTCAGCATTCTGCATCGTAACAGTAACTTCTTCACGGCGTGTTTATTTCTATTAGGGTAATAATTAATATGTGGTGCAAATTTTATAAAAGAAATGATTCACGCACTTTTTCAATTACATTACCAATCTAAATGTTATTATTTTTTTATATATTAGTATGAACGGATTATATCTTAAATGGATAATCTTTCATGGTCTGTATAATTTCTATGAAGCTCAGTAGACTGGCGTAGTTGTTATCATGTTCCTTTTGCGGAAGAAAATTATTCATAAAAACGGTAATTTTTTGTTCCAATTTTTCTTTATGAAAACCGATACATAATTATTCCACTGCATTTTGGCCAACGTTCCGCACATACCGGCAGGTTAAGTTAAGCATATCTTAGTTTTACCAGACCACTGAGCTGATTAACAGCTCTCCTAGGGCTGGCCTGAAGGATTAGATATTTTTACGTGGCTAGGAACCAATTGGTCACATAGCAACGAGACATACAGCTTATTGTTGGATCCGATCCACACTATATCGCGAAATGAATTTCTGTCACCAGAAATAAATTCCTCTGATTCCGCGTTGGCAGAGCCGGGAATCGAACTTCGGACCACCTGATTGGCAGCCGGACGCGAAAACCACTCGTCCAGCGAGGAACTATACCGGTAGGTAACAAACTGTTATAGTTTGTTGCAAGTTTCAAATACGGTCAAGTTTTCACAAAGCAATGCGTTCACTTCTGGCCCAACAGTTCATTTCTATTCGAGCTTCTGACCGGCAGGCAGGGCGGCGTGTATTGACTTGCTCAGTGGAGTTGGATATCAAAATATCTCTGAAAATAAGTTCTTTCTAACAATTTTCCTCTCCTTGGTCCTTGTTCTTCCTCGCCGTTGGCAAGGTGGAAGTGAAAGATTGATGGTCTCATCAAAACTGAAGTGGGGGAGAAATGGTTTCAAATTCCATCTCGTGAGATTTGGAAGGGGTGAGCGATTGTGCCCTTGAAATTTGACTGTTTTCCTCTGGACTCTGTTTTCTAAACGACGAAGTTGTCCATCTCGCAAAGATCTTCAAAACTGTGTTTTGTTTTTTTGTTTTTTTGTATGGCGTTTTTACGTTGCATGGAACCAGTGGTTATTCAGCAACGGAACCAGCGGCTTTACGTGACTTCCGAACCACGTCGAGAGTGAACTTCTATCACCAGAACTTCAGAACTGTGGTTCAGCAGGATTAGAAACGAATCTCTTGTCAGTCTATCTAGGCCGGGTCATGGATAATATTGCTCGGTCACCACAGAATAATAAGGAAATCACGCAGGTATACTAATATTGGAACTTTCTTCCCATGCCAGTTCCTCGTTACTCGTATCCCCTTTCTACTTTCTTTCTTCTCTGCCTACTTTCTATTTGTCTCAAGGTCTGTGCCAGTTACATGTAATAGGTCGGACGTGTAAACGAGCTTTTCAAAATTAAACCGGGACATGGACAACTAGGTTAGAGAACATGTACTCAATTGTGATTTTTCTTTTTTTTTTTTTTTTTTTTTCTTTTAGGAAAGTTTTTTTTTTTTAGGAAAGGCCTTTTTTTTTTTTTTTTTTTTTTTTTATTTTTTTTTTTTAGGAAAGGCCAATTTTTTTTATTTATTTAGGAAAAGTCATTTTGATTTAATAGTTATTCAGTCATAACCGGATTCGCGAAACAAACGATCATTGTGTATTTATCTTACTTCAGAATAGACTGGAATTGTGCACTCGATATGAGAAAACGTTTAAATGCAATTTCTCTGGGAAAATAGGCAGTCTACCGGCCGTGCAAATAAAGCCAATTGTGCTCG
>NC_087209.1:68282940-68295851 GCF_015104395.2 Macrobrachium nipponense
TTCGACATTTTACGTCACTTTCAGAAAATAATGAATTTTTTATTCATCTTTTAATAGAGGAAAAAGTTAATTTCAATCTTCTCACCAACACGGGTTCGAAGTTCTCTCGTGGAAAGAGATCTTATTCTCTTCTTTTGGATAACAAGGTTTCCTCTGGAAAATCTAACTACAAATACAAGTAATAGGAAAACCACGAGGCTGCTGAGGCTATTACAACACGCTGAATTGGAGAATGTAACCAACCGATTATGTAATGACGCTGTTTCTAAAACTGTGATTATTTTTTTTAAGAGTTTCGCTTACTCGGGGAGTAAGCCTACAAAATGCTTTGTTGTTGTAGTTGTTTGGGGGTGGGTGGGGGGCGGTGTAGGAAAGCCCATGGAAAGGCCTAAAAATGTCTGAAAGTGTTTCGCGTCGATTTAAAGATACAGGAAATTTAAGATAGGATATTTATGATTTATGTATTAGTATGAAAGTGTAAAAAATAATGGTGCATGTTGAACAGTACAGATCAATTATTTCTAATAAAATATAGCGTATTATTTTAATTTTCAGGGGTGGGTTCAACAACGCTATATAAATATATATATTATATATATATATATATATATATATATATATATATATATATATATAGAATAATTATCACATCACCGTGATTCATATAAATCATTCGAGCTACAAATGTCCTTTAATATCTAATTCGCCCTACCTCGAATTGATATATTTTCATATATCAATTCCGAGGTAGAGCAAATTTGATATTAAAGGACATTTGTAGCTCGAATGATATATATATATATATATATATTACACCCCCTTTATTCCCTAAACTACACAAACTGGGAACTCTTACCTGTTGCCAACGGTGCCCTGTCTGTAAGATGTCACGAGGCTTATTAAGACTGCGTAAATATACAAAAATAGTCATTTTATTTCCCAAAGCAATTGGGTTATAACAAAAGAACAAAATGATTAACAAGTCATAATGGCACAAATACCCAAATCTGCCCCATAAAGAAAACCAATAAGATAACATTCTACCTTCCGGACTAAGGTTACACTCAAATCAATCCCCAAACAAGTCACACTGTCTAGTATTAGTCAATTAGGAGAATCCCATTCCTAATCAACCATGGAATCGGACCCATCTTTTCGATGGGCGTTTTCTCCCGACACTTAGGGCAACCGCTTGTTCTCTCCTTTGCACAAAGAATGCGTCTTCCACAAGTACCCTGAACCAGTAGGCCTGTAATACGCGTACAAACGAATGCACATGCCTCGCAAACGGGGAACGACCTCTGAGACAAAGTTGCTTGTTCAGCAAATTACCATTCTCTCTCCGGTGAATTACTTTGCAGTGTACCACCCCTTGTCTCTAGGCAAGCAGAGCTATGTGACTTTATTGATATAAAACACTTTAAACATATTATTAGCCATTCCCCCTCTTTTCACCTCTTAAGAGGAGCTCGGCTACCCTCCATGCTAGACACCCGCCTAGCTCTAGACACACAAGCGTCTTACAATATATATAAAACCAGAGGCTGGCTCAAAAAAGAAAATAATGCACTCCCGTCTCACACCATATCGGCAACTAATGCCCAATGTATCACTGTACCACATGACTTAGAGCCACCTCCGTTGCCGGAGCACTTGTGTTTCGTCGATGCATAAAAGTTTAAGGACTCCAAGTACACAAATGGCGATCAGTATAGCGGCTAACATGATCATTACTATTGGTATAGTATAGCGGTCATCGAAAAAAAAAAGGTTCATCTTCACCACTATCTTCGAGTGGCGGACAGTAATGGACTCCACTGTAGGCGGGATTCGAACCGCCTTATGGCTTCCGTGAAGGTGTCGGTGAAACATCTTTATCGACGAGTTGTAGACACGCCGACTAAGTACCATGAAGAAGTCTGTAAGAATCCTGCAGGTTTTAACGGTCAAACAGCTGGGATCCATGTAGAATGAGCGAATGTTTGTAGACTCAGGTCGCGTACGTAACAACCCAACTCGAAACAACTCAGCACGCTTCCATTATTCAGCGCCTCCTGCGACCCTCGTGCGTGTATCCAACACCCTCCCGTCGCGAAACTGTAGATTCGAACGTTTTCTACTGAAGTAAAAAGTGGTCACCACCCCGTTTATTCTATGCAAGTGCTACTCGCACGCCTCATCGAAGAAACTGTAGACTCCTGGTTTATCCCGATTATATCGAGACATCTCATCCTTTGCCAAGGCAGTCCACAAAAAATGCCCTTCGTGTGTAGACTTGACTCAATCTCTGGTACTGTAGAACGAAGTCGTCTCCCTTGTTGGCATCCTCACGTAGAGTTTGGGAATTCTCCAAAGTCATTGTGTGTCCGTATTAAAAGGTCTACATGGTCATAAAATAACTAAAGTCTTGTTTTTACCCCACAAATTCGTCACTAATTAATATATTCAATCTACTAATCAAATATTAGAAAAGAAAAATTCCTCGCTAAACCAAAAAATCTTTACCTACCTGAATTCTCACAAATAATCCCATATCTGACAAACACACTATCAAAAGAGAACTCATAAAGTCTAACAGTAAAACCCCTTTATGGTGGTTTATATAACTAGCCTCCATAAATAATAAGACGAACACCCCTTCTATCCAACCCACATACCCTGACAAATTATATCTTCTATCTAATGATAAATGCTATTTAGAGCTTAACCCTCATTGCAACATCTCTCGTAAGAAAAGAAAAAGAAGAGAAAAAATAAATAAATAATAAGATAATACAACAATAGTAAGTGAACTTTCCCCTCCCCATTACACAGCGCACATAAGAGAAAAGAAAAAGAAAACCATCAGTTGTTTAATCATCTCGGACGACGTTAAGAAAGAAAAAAAAAAAAACACATATTAATTCAACATCTTTTCCAAAAAGGATGTGTACCGTTACAGAATCTGCTAGCGCAGCAACCCTATCGACAAGAAAAAAAAAAATCCCCTTATATGACACGTTCTCGTGAAATGTCATAATCGGCATCTCCGAAAACCGTGCAAATCCCCGAGTCATCAATTCCAAAAGGAAGGTGTTTTTTTTTTTTTTTTTTTTTCGCAACCGGACTCCTTACAGCAACTTCAGCAAAAAAAGAAACCCACCTATGAACACGGTCAGGTGCTGAGCATTGCAGCATAATCAGACTCGCGACGCTAGAAACTCATGATTCTCAAAAAAAATGTTTAGTACTGATCTTCGTAAGCACACCCCCCAGAACCATCTCATTATACATAAACCATCATCTTAATAATAACACCACTCAGGTGACATAAATAATTCCTCTATTTAATTACTGACCCCAACGCTAAAAACCACCCCCTCTCGTTTCTCAGCTAAAGCAAACATTTGCCGAAAAATATTAACCCCGAAATCTTACGCCAAAACGCCGCAGACTTACATACAATAAGAGACATTCGAAGGAAAAAAAGGAGAAGGAAAAAAAAAAAAAAAAAAAAAATTTCAAAGCCATTCTGTCATCAAATTACAAAAACAGATAACAAGAAAAAAAAAGGAAAAATGAATGCAATTGCGCGATCATATATTAATTGCCACGACCATTCTTTCAATTTCGAGGTATGTGTTAGCTTCGACTGACCTGTTCGTTCATTTAAAACTACAAACCTATTTCCAATTTTCTCTTCAATGACTTTAAAAGGACCTTCAAACTTCGGGCCTAGTTTTGTAATTTAACTCATTTCTCACGTTAAGTTTTAAAAATACCTTATCACCGACATTGATCTTGGGATCAGATGATTTTACTAATACTCTTTTGAACCATATCTCTGGTTGTGGACTCGAGATTACGGCTAAGACATGCGTATCTCTCTCTCGCTGTGGATATCAGCGCTTCAACTGTATCCTCCCCCTGGTGAGGCGTAGTTAACAAATCAAATGTGCCTCGCGCTGGATAACCAAACAAAGCTTCAAAAGGGGACATTTTAATTGAATCGCTAACCATGGTGTTAATGCTATGTCTAACAACGTTTAATATATCTGTCCCAATTTCTATCATTACCACCTACCGTTTTTCTGAGCGCTTCGAGCACTTTCCTGTTCGCTCGTTCGCACAACCCATTAGCCTCGGGTCTGTATGGAATAATTGTTACTTTCTGTATTCCCATGAATTCAGCTAAACACTCCAAGGATTTTGTTCACAAATTCCCTCCCTCCCCATTGTCGGTTAATAGAACTTCGGGTGAACCGTATCTGCAAACGATACCATTGAAAAAATGCTATTGCTACTTACTTCGGCTGTTTTATGCTTAAGTGGGAAAATTTCTACTATCCTTGTAAGTTCATCTATTATCTAGCAAGTACTTGTTCGCGTATCTAGACTCACAAAAACATTCCTAAGACGTCCATATGTATTCTCTGAAAAGGTTTACTCGGTATAGGATACGATCCTAATTTGCATGACGTTGTCCTAGCAGGCTTACATGCGTTGCACACCGCACAATTCCTTACGAAATTTTCCACATCTTTACCCATATTTTTCCAAATGTATTTAGCCCGAACCTCATCATAAGTTTTTTTCTATTCCCAAGTGAGGACTACCGAACCTGCAATGAACTATATCTAAACCACTGGGAATTAGGGACTTTCGGAATTACGATCTGTGTCGTATCTCCTTTTACTTTCATTGGTTCTCAACTTATATTTAATTTTCCTAACTAACAGATTTCCTTCTAACTCCAAACCGAAAAAGGCAAGCTATAACGTTTCTTGACTAATTCCCCTCTCAGAAATGCTTTCGCATCTGCTAAGACCTCGTCTTCATCTTGCTTTAGCTCTATGTGGGGAGGTATATCCCATTGTATGGCTTCGTTAGTGACCTGCGCGACTTGGAAACCTTCCACGTCATGAAAACTCCTGCTCAAAGCGTCCGCGACAACATTAAAATTTGCCCTCTATATATTTGAGCTTTGCATGCAAATAAAAATCTCTGATAGTTAGAACCATCGAGCTCTTTTGGGAGACAAATCGGGTTATTAAAAAGATCAAGTAACGGTTTGTGGTCTGTAAGGACTTCTACTTTATTCCCCATCAGTAACATTTTAAAATGAACTAAGCTCGACACTATTGCAAAGGCTTCCTTATCTATGGTGGCCATGGACTTCTCGTTACTGCCTTTTGTCCTGACTTCCTGCTATAAAAAGCTATAGGATGAAATTTCCCATCAAACTTTTGCATAAGGCATGCACCTATGCCTTCCTGCTTGCATCAGTCATAATGTAAAAGGTTCCTTAAAATCTGGAAACTTCAAAACCGGGGGATTCATTAGCGCATCTTTAAGCTTTGAAAACTCTCCGCCTGGGATTCCTTCCATTGAATTGAACGTCTTCCCGCAACACATCAGTTAGGGGAGCTGCTATGTTAGAAAACCCTTTTATTTTACGAACCTCCTGAAGAAACCGGCGGATACCCAGGAATGACTTAATCTCTTTCTTTGATCTGGGATGCGAAAATTCGCTATTGCTTTGACTTATCGTCATTTACTCTTAACCCCATTCCTTAGATATGACGTGACCTAGATATGTGATCTGCTTTTTCAAGAACGAACACTTGGCTAGCTTGATTTTCAACCCCGCTAATCTAAGCCTCCTAAGTACTTTCTGTAAGCACTTCCAGGTGTTGTGCGATCGTGTCCGTTGCGATCAGGATGTCATCCATATACACAAAACATTTTTGCCCAATAACCCGTGCAAAACTGTGTTCACCAACCTGGTAAAAGTCATCGGACTGCCCGATAAACCGAAAGGCATTCGCGTAAATTCATAGTCCCTTGGGCACTGAAAAGGCGGTATATTCCTTGCTACTCTCGCTGAGAGGGACCTGTAAGAAACCTTGGCGCCAATCAATTGAACTATAAAATATTATGTCCCCCAATTTCGACAAAAAGATCTGGTATGCACGCAACTGGGTAGCGGTCAGGGATCGTTTTCTCATTTAAACGTCTAAAATCGACGCATACACGGACCGAACCGTCTTTCTTAGGTACCGCTAACAAGGGAAAGTTGTAAGGAGACACACTGGGTCTAATGATTCCCCTTCTTCTTCCCATCTATTAACTTCTTTCTCTACCTGTTCTCTGATTTTGAAAGGTATGCGATATGCAGGAATATAAATAGGTTTTGTGTTGCTCTCCAATTTACCTTATGCTCTAAGACATTAGTCAACCCCAATTTATCACCTTGCAAGGCTACCGTATCCCCAAATTCCGCCAAGAGCCCGCTTATCGCTTCAACGTGTTTCGCTATAATCCGCATTAGCCAAATGTTCACTAAATGTTTGTTTCCTTGATTGTATTTCTGCCTCCGAAAACTCAGGTTTCCCCTCTACGATAGCCACAGAACCGCTATCGCATTTCCAATCATGGAAGTCTACTATATATGTATTTTTCTGGTATCTCCTAACGTATCATTACAGTTTAATAGCTCCACCCACGTAAACCCCATTCTTGATACACTGTTCACCGATGCCGTGCTAACAACTCCCCTGAGCTTTTCACTGTTTTCATAACACACACATCTGTGGGTTTTCTCATTTCCTTCAATTTAACTTTTACCATAACCTTTGAACCTGGTAGTACATAATGTCTTCAATAAAACACCTCTATATTTGTGGTTAGTATCTCCCCTTGCCTTGCACCGCCCCATACAAATTACCACCCTCAGTATTATCCCCAGCATTGTTAGTATCAGAAACAACATCCATATTAGTATCCAATCCCAGTATTGTTAGTATCATTGTTACCACTATGAACTCTGATAGAACTCCCGTAATCATCTCCCAGATCACAACGTGTGTTTTAACATTACCTTTCCCCATAACACTCGTATCACCGCAATTAATACCACCGAGCACCTCTCCTCTTTCAATAACCTCCATGTCCTCCATTCTATTCACGTCCTCATATGGTATGAGGTAATTCATTTTCCCGATTGTTATCCCATTAGCACCCGCATGGATCGAAATCTTGTGTCTTCTACAAGCAGGATGACCCAACAAGATTTTATTACCTAAGGCAATTCCTTTTATTACCAAAAAGGTTCTGTTAACACTCCTGTCACCGAGAGCAAACCTTATTTGATACACAACCCAGGGTGTTTAATCTATGGGCTTGCACATCACACACCGTCTCCGTAGAGGGCTGCAAAGGGTAATTGGAGAACATGGATTGATACAAATTATAGTCCATTAGATTTATTGATGCCCCAGTGTCTATGAAAACCGGATATCCACATCCCCTACTGTTCCATAGACTATGGGCTTTGGGCTCTGGGGGTGCGTCCCCCACGAGACCACAATGGCATATACCAATCACCTGTACCCTTTTTGTTGATCGGGCTTCCAAAAATTTCGCCGATCCCTTTGCCCACTGGTTTGACCCGCCTGGGAAGTTCTCACATTATAATTACCAGAACCTTGCGGTGGGCAGGCCTCGCATCTCTCCAGTATCTGAGATGGACAAGACTGCCAATAATGCTCAGTACTTTTACACATTCCGCAATATTTAATAACCCTACACAATTTCTTTGGATGTCCTGGTTTATTGCAGTTGACAACAAAAAACGCAACTGCTGTTGCTTTTGATCGAACGATCTCTTGTTATACTCAACTTTTGCACACAGACGATGAGAAGAGAGTTCCGTGTCTCTCTGTACTCTATCCCTCGGGCCTGTCCCGTTAAAAATTGTGCTATCTACGGTGGGACATTTAGACCTGTGTTTATCTATTTGGGTATAAAGTAATTCTTCGTCTGAGGTAGGCTCAACCTTTTCATCAAAGCTATCCACTATTGCATCGGGTACCTCGTGTAAGAGCAGGGAAAAATAGATCAGTTTATGAACATTATTTAGAGGGAGATTATCCCCTGTAACCCATTTAGATGTTTTCAATTTTCCTACCCAATCTGCCACTGCGTCAAACAGCTTTGAACTATGTTCTACAAGGCTATTAGTGCCTTTCCGTAGTTTATAAAGACCTCGAAGGTCTCTCACCATATCTCCGTGTTCCTTTGAGCATATGCGGTTTTCAAAAATGCTTGCAAGTCTGTCCAGGTACGACATTTCGTAAATTGGAAACTCCTGACCTATGACTGAGGTCTCCCTTATTGAAATCTAGCAAAGCTTTCGCCTCTCTGAATGCCTCTACATCGTCTACTATATTCTTTCCCGCTAAATAGTTATTAACTCCCTCTATGAAAATATGCAAAGGTTGTGACAAAGCGCCATCCACGATCCCTTTGAACGGGCTGACCCCCGCAGAAATGTTCGTCACGTGATGTAGTAGCGTCGTCGGTTTGGTATCTGCCATTTTATCTTGTTTCCCCAAGGCTGTTCCCCGATCTCAATAACATCAATGTACTTATATACACTAAACCCAATCAAGGAGAAAAAAAATTTTTCCAACAACAGATAACAAAAGGTAAGCGTGCCCCGTCCCCAATCACAAAATCAACCCCACGAAAATGGCAATAAAAAAAAATAATAATAATAAGAAAGGGATAGGAAAAGTAAGAACGTAAGGTGTTTCCGAGCTAACTCGCCTCTCTCTCTCTCTCTCTCTCTCTCTCTCTCTCTCTCTCTCTCTCTCTCTCTCTGGCACGTCTTGCCGCAAAAATCCCACTCAGGCAAGTTTCGCCACACACAAACACAAGGAACATGAACAAGAACAAAAAGTTAAAGAAAATCCACAAAACAAAAAGAGGGAGAGAAAAAAAAATATAAGAAAAAAAAAAAAACTCGAAAATACACTTACGTCTTCATATGACCGTAAACCGAATTCACATACACCGCAAACATGCGCGAACTGCGAAACACTTTAATATGTCGAAAACCAAACTTTTCTCCCCCCCACCCCCTTTTCTCTCTTTTTAAACACCTTTATTCCGTAATCTCAAGAAATCAACTGGCTTGGCTTGGGAGAGGAAGACTGTCTGAGGAACAGCTTCTCTCTGTCGAATCAGCAGTAATGACCCTGAGTTGCCTGTGACATGATTAATAACCCCTTCTCCTATCAAAATAAAAACCGAAACCCCCTATTTCTAACTGGTCACCAGTCCCTTCGGAGCGTACCTACAGCTTGAAAAATATATAAAAACAAAAAGCCTTTACCGCTGGCACCACTATTACACCCCCTTTATTCCCTAAACTACACAAACTGGGAACTCTTACCTGTTGCCAACGGTGCCCTGTCTGTAAGATGTCACGAGGCTTATTAAGACTGCGTAAATATACAAAAATATCATTTATTTCCCAAAGCAATTGGTTATAACAAAGAACAAAATGATTAACAAGTCATAATGGCACAAATACCCAAATCTGCCCATAAAGAAAACCAATAAGATAACATTCTACCTTCCGGACTAAGGTTACACTCTCAATCCCCAAACAAGTCACACTGTCTAGTATTAGTCAATTAGAGAATCCCATTCCTAATCCAACCATAGAATCGGACCCATCTTTTCGATGGCGTTTTCTCCCGACACTTGGGCAACCGCTTTTTCTCTACCTTTTGCACAAAGAATGCGTATTCCACAAGTACCCTGAACCAGTAGGCCTGTAATACGCGTACAAACGAATGCACATGCCTCGCAAACGGGGAACGACCTCTGAGACAAGTTGCTTGTTCAGCAAATACCATTCTCTCTCCGGTGAACTTTGCAGTGTACCACCCCTTGTCTCTAGGCAAGCAGAGCTATGTGACTTTATTATTATATAAAACACTTTAAACATATTATTAGCCATTCCCCCTCTTTCACCTCTTAAGATATATATATATAGATAGATAGATACACGCACACATAAGGAAATAGCAGAGAAGGGCATCTTATTCCCACTAAGAGTTTATTAATATTGCTAACGTTTCACGACACATCTGAAGGTCATTTTCAAGACTAGATATATATTTGCTAATATAATTGTCTTACTTCATAAATCCTTTGGTAATTCACTATGGCAACAATAATAATCATATATATCTATATATAATATATATATATATATCTATATATATCTATATATATATATATATATATATATATATATATATATATATACATATTGGTTCACATGGTGTATACCATCACCTCAGTATCGAGAGATTCAAGATCTATCCCAGCTGAGTAGTTACGACTTACTTCCATTTCCTAGAAAATCATGATGTCTTAGTTGACCTAAAATCAGTGCACCCTTATCTAAAAATTAAAAAATTAAAAAATTAAAAAAATCGCTGAGAACGAAAAGTTAACAGTTTGGTGGATTCAACCACTCAGGGAAATAAGATATCGTAAAAATTGCAATATAAATATATTATCGTTACGTTTCATTAAAAAAAGATAGAATCTATCTCGCTTTCTTTTCATCTCTCTCAATCTCATTTTAACTTACGCGGGGGAAGCAGGATATGAAGCACCAGCGCCAATAAACCCTTATTCTCTCCCTGGATGAATTCATCAGCAAGTGTTTGCTTTCCCCCGTCATAATAATTCAATTGTGTTTTCCCTGTTTGTACATGAGATTACGTCTCTTAATATGTCGCTTTGTCTAAAATCAGTATATACTTGCTTTGGACACGCCTGGATCGTTCTTGCACGGAAGGGGGAGTTTACGGAAATTGCCCCATTTCTCTTTGGCTTCTTTTATCATTAGCAAAATCATCGTCGGGTTTCATTCCTTTCTGCCATCTACGCGGGCATTGCGTTTTGTGTATCTAGAAGCGTATTATTAATTAACCGGTTCAGTAAGCCGGGTTGCGTAAAATATGGACGTTGGAAATACGGAATTAACCTAAATTTTGGTACGCATTACGTAAGCTTTGTCAATCCGATGAAAGCTCTCTCTCTCTCTCTCTCTCTCTCTCTCTCTCTCTCTCTCTCTCACCACATAAATTTGACAGAAATGTTACGCATCATGTATTATCGCGTGCCAGCCGAGATTTCATTGAGTCTAAAGGTTAAGATTTCAGTTGATTGACTAGATGAATGACTTGGCTATATGTATATGCCTTTGCAACAGAATACGAAGGGCCAACGAAAAAGGGGGCACCGAACAGAATAAGTCAAATAATTACTGTGAAAAGTATATTAAAACTACCAAAATTAGTTCAAAGGAAATCACCATGCATACACTGAAATTAAGTATAATTTCACTAAAATCCATGGGATATTACAGGGGTTTTTATTGAAACCCGTGGCACTGCAGGCTACGGTGAGCAGACTTACAAAAACAACTAATGCCCCACAATGTACGAGTAGATATAGCTAAAATGAACTAGAACTAATTCCAAGGTTAACTTGTAAAGGTAAAACAGGATTTCCTCCGACGGGTCTGACAAAGAACTGCAGGAGAAAATGCACCACCCAAAAATAACGTCTATGATCAATTAGATGAATACAATTTGCAATTATGTCCGTTTAACACCGTTGCTTCACACACAGGTAGAAACAACAACACTGCTGGTACATCTCTAAGATAGTCAGAGCTGTAGCAACTGAAGCTGAGAGTATTGCCGGAGTTTGCTATACTTGAAGGCGCAAGCAGAAAGCAAAATTTTATACATTTTCGCACTATGTGCCAAGCCTGTTGCCAAAATGCAACTAAATCATTTATCCAAAATATGACTATAACACTTCATGAAAATAATTATGTCACTGCAATAGGTCACGATTCACTGTAATGGGAACTTGGGAAACAAATTCAAAAAGAGATTGAGGATCTAGGAATGGGAATGGAGAGGATGGTTAGGAGTGAGAAGTGGAATTACAGACATTGGTTCCAGTTGAAAATACAGCTCTCTCGATGTCTAACCCTCACATTATTATTTTCCAGATAGTAAGTCATATGTTACCGAAATTGTGCATGATAAATTCGTAAAGTTTATTTAGTCAATAGACTTGACGTTCGTTGTAGAATGAGCCAGTTTGGATAGTGGTCGAGGAAAACGTATTTTTTCATGGTGCCAATGAAGGGAGTAAGTAGGGTGCACTTGGAAATGGCTCATTGCACAAGGTCGTGTTATGATGTTGGCTAAGTTGGTGAGTTAGGGCTTTGTCTGCAGTATGAGCCAGATATGGAAGGGCTCGTAGGCTTCTAGGATGAGTCTCTCTCAACTCGATATGGACAGCCTGGGTCCGGAGATATCTACGGGCGTAGAGGATCATGATAGGTCCTGTTCCTACTTGACTGGACCCTGGTCTGTGAGAGCGATCTTTGGCCTTTATATCCCCGTCTGCTGTCACCATCTTGGATATTTTCCGATTGGTAGCTTCTATTGTCTCGTCATTAAAGGAGGAACTTTCAAATCCCCAGGTAGTGCTGGAAGAGAACAATATTTCTATAGAAAGAGTGACTCATTTTGTAGAGAAGAGAGAGGTTGAGAGTAGGCGAAGTTACTAGGTGTGAAATGCAAGGGTCAGGTAAAAACTTAAGACCCTCAGCTGGGTAGAGAGAATCGGAGGTGTTAAGGAAGGTATCATGAATCTAGGCGAACTGACCTAATAGGATAAGGAGAGGTATGCAAACTGAATCTGTTCCCTTTCCCATGATGTTGTGATCAAATGGTGGGCAAATGCAGGTGGCGTGCTTGCTTGGGGGCGTGAAGTGCATTATGCAGAATTAGACAAGGAATTTACCAATACGCTTCATTAAGGGATGGTCAGTATCGTGGGATTGTCTGAAGGACCTCACTGAGGGTGACGCAGGAGTTTTCCTGCTAGCTAAGTCGAGAATTCTTCAAGGAGTTCTCCAGGATTGTCTGGATGTTACACTATTGTATTTACTATGACTTGAAAGGAAATTTGAAAGTGTGAATGGTATGTCAATATTTTGACAGTAAGCTGAGTTATGATGAAATTATTCGTTCTCATCG
>NC_087209.1:68296351-68301351 GCF_015104395.2 Macrobrachium nipponense
TTTCAACCCCACGTGGAAGCCGTGGCATTGTTCATACAAATAGAGCAAATGCCTTATTTTATAATAAAAATACTGTACACCATTCTCGCCCTTTCATAACACTTGATGTGAAACTCGCCGTGACAGCAGTTTTACTTTAACAGTCTATTATCCTCTGCAATTTATAACTGTCTCTTCTCTTCCACATTAAATGAGAACCGGAGCAAAACAATTTTGCAGTATTTTGTGCGAATGCAACAGGGCAGCTCGGCTATATAAATAAATAAAAAAAAGTAGAGCAATTTACTCGGGAAAAAGGTCACAACACCGTAACTCGTTAGAGACTTGTTAAATAAACTTTTATATTAATTGCGTTTCTCAGAGATCGGTAACACGTGGAATTGGAGTACGAAGGAGGATGATAAAATGAGCTTTGTTGCATGTTGACTCAATAATTGGTCTCAGGGAACGTGTCTTTCAAGTAATAATGATGCTGGAAGGATTGAAGTGGTTGAGATCGTTGAAGTATTTGGGTTTAAATGTAATGAAACGGATGAATGACGGAACATGTGAATCAGGGAAGAAAAAAAAAAAACTCTGCAAAAGATCTAGAGAATTGATTAGTATCCGTGGAAGCCCACGTTGGGACGTTTGAATGATATGATGCGCCAAATCTCCTTTATGGAAGTGAAGTGTGGGCATTTCAATGCTAATTGGAGAACAGAGTTGGAACCGTTGAGGTGTTTCCGTAACGGATGTTGAGTGAGAGTAGCTGAAAGGATGAGAAATATGGATATGCCACTAATGTGGTGGAAATGTTAGAGCATGTGAAATGATCGGCTAGAGTACGTCAAGGGGGTGTGGTCACACAACACACACACACACACATTTAGGGGATACTCGATGCAGTGCTGATGATCTTTCGCTATAGACATACGAAACGGAATTATTCTGCAATAGGGCTTCATCCATGACCTACCCACTAAATTTTAATGTGACTGTGACTATAGTAGATTCACATCAACCGTGCATCTGATGTCCAGGCCAGTCCCTTACGACGCTCCTGATTGGCTGTTGATAACCCAGTCACAGGGCTGAAAACCTTCAGTCTCTCTCGGGGTTCACACAGGCATGATGTACGCTCCACCTCTACTGAGGGGTACTTTTGAAAGACGTATCCCTCAGGGGAGGTGGAACATACATCTTGCCTATGGGAATTCTCTCGAGAGACTGAGAGTTTCCAGCCCTGTGATTGGCTTGTGAACAGCCAATCAGGAGCGTCGTAAGGGACTGGCCTAGACATCAAATGCACGATTGATGTGAATCTACTATAGTGCCGTCCCTATTTGAGAGAGAGAGAGAGAGAGAGAGAGAGAGAGAGAGAGAGAGAGGATGCCACGAAACATACACATCCCTGAAAAATGTTTTGCAGACCAGCGATCCGTGATGATTACCTCATGGAGATCCCTCCGTTTTTATCATGACGAAGAGCAGATATCTGTTTATTTTCGTTTTCTCACCCCATTCTCTCTATCTCCATCTCATCACTCCTAACTGCGTTTCATAATGGAGACCGACCATTAGGGCACCTAATTCGCGGTGTGGTCAGCAGAGGCACAGTGGAATTTGGGTTTACTAGATGTTTATTATTATGTTTTGCGCACAAAGCAAATTTGTTCAATAATATATAGTTGGATGTATTATATATAATTATATATTATATATATATAATAATATAATAACATATCTATATATATATAATAATATAAACTATTTATTATATAAGTCATACATAGTAGACATACTATATTATATTATATATATAATAATATATTATATATATATATTATAATAATATATATTATATATATATATAGTTAATATATAATACATATAATTACTCGTTAATAGTGTGTGTGTGTGTGTGTTGGAAGCATGTAAGAATAAATATAAATACATACGGAAGAGAGAGAGAGAGAGAGAGAGAGAGAGAATCAGTATCCTTGAAATGGCATGTTTCATTCAAAATGTATTTGGACAGAGAAGGACATAGACAGAGAAAGGGAATGTGAGTAGTACCTAGAAGTCCCAATGGTGTCGAAAGTTAAGTATATCTTAGTTTTACCAGACCACTGAGCTGATTAACAGCTCTCCTAGGGCTGGCCCGAAGGATTAGATATTTTTACGTGGCTAGGAACCAATTGGTTACCTAGCAACGGGACCTACAGCTTATTGTGGGATCCAAACCACACTATATCGAGAAATCAACTTCTATCACCAGAAATAAATTTCTCTGATTCCGCGTTGACCTCCAATGGTGTCGAACATACATATATGTGTAGAGAGAGAGAGAGAGAGAGAGAGAGAGAGAGAGAGAGAGCTTTGTCCCCTGATATATTCATAGCAAATTCGGCTTAAAGATGCAGCAGCCAGTTGACGCCTGTCAAACGAAGTCTTGATATGCGATCACCTCGCCTTCCTTTTGTAGCTTTAAAGCTGCGCAACATCGGGTTCCAAAGGACGCACAACTTCAAAAGAACGGTTACCTGTAAGTAAATAATCCCTAAGGAACGGCGCTTTGTTGCTTTTTTTTTTTTTTTTTTTTTTTTTGAAGACAGTGACATTATTGCTGCGTTCCTACAGCAATGTGTTGCAATACTTCGAATTCTTGCGCTAATTTCCCAGCAGATGAAAAAGGGGGTAGTTGTATGTCTGAGGAATTGCTGATGTCGCATAAATACAGTTTTGATAATGGTAGGTTTATCATAAGGTCGTACAGATGCATATGGGTTCTCACATACACACATACATACACACGTCAAGGCACACGCACACACACACACACACTCAATGAAAGATAATTGATTGAATATTATTTGCCATGTTTGGTTGCGTCTGTGGAGTGGACGTCGCACTCCTTTGGATTCTTATGCTATTTACATATATATATATATATATAATATATATATATATATATTATATATATATATATATATATGTATGTGCGCAACTTTATGTCTCTGGTAAAAAAATGACCAGTAGATTCTATACACACACACACACACACACACACACACACACACACACACATATATATATATATATATATATATATATATATATATATATATATATATATATATATATATATATATATATATATATATATATACTATATACATATATATATATATATATATATATATATATATATATATATATATATATATATATATATATATATATATATATATATAAATATATATATATATATATATATATATATATATATATATATATATATATACTATATATATATATATATATATATATATATATATATATATATATATATATATATATATATATATATATATATATATATATATATATATATATATATATATATGTATATATATATAAAACATTTCTTAAGCTACTCCTCATTCCTTGTGGAAACATAAAAAAAAACCGCAAACAAAACTAACAGTGGAATTCTCGAACTATTTCCGTCTCTCCCTCTCCGTGCATTTATTAAGGCCTGCTGAAAATTAGTACCTGCCTTCCTCCGCGAGTCCAATTTATCCGCTAACCACAATTGCATTATTGCATCTTGTATCTTTCCCCTCCTGGTAGGAATGCAATTACACGAGAGCCAACAGATTCTCTTAAAAATCCGGCCTGACGTTTGCGAATCAAAACCGGCTTTTCGTCGTTGTCTCGCATAATGAGGGTATACCGGGTATATGCCCCTGTTTATGTCCCAAGTTGACTTTGTAAATGGAATCAGCGGCGGATGTGTGCTGAGCTCAGCGGATTAGAGGTTGCAGTGTCTTCCTGGGTATCCTCCTCCAGAAGACGAGAATGGATTTATTTCGCTTTGATCCCCTGTTCTTCTTCCTCCTTGTCTCTTTAATCAAGAATGTTTTGCTTTTGTGGCCAGAATTTGTTTAGGTGCTTTGCTTTCTGATAGTTTCAGGAACCTTTGACTTTTTTGTTGGCAAAATTGTTTATGTGCTTTGGTTGTTGATACTTTCATGAACTTTTTTGTTGTTGCCAAAATTGCTTAGGTGCTTTGTTTACTGATAAGTGTGTTAACTTTTTTTTTGCCTTTGTCAAAATAATTATTTATTTGTTTAAGTGCTTTGTTTACTGATAATTGTGCGAACATTTTTTGCTGTTGCTTAAATTGTTTAGGTGCTTTGTCTATTTCCTGAACATTTTTGCCTTTGCCAAAATTGTTTAGGTGATTTGTTCACAGATAATTTCATTTTTTTTTTTTTTGCCAAGACGTATTCGTG
This sequence comes from Macrobrachium nipponense, assembly GCF_015104395.2. Lineage (NCBI taxonomy): Eukaryota > Metazoa > Arthropoda > Malacostraca > Decapoda > Palaemonidae > Macrobrachium > Macrobrachium nipponense. The sequence continues at coordinate 68,300,632 of NC_087209.1, forward strand.
CTCTTTTCCTTAATAATGTTTAACCTTCATGATTGTCTTCCAGGCATGATCATTTATGTTCGCTGTCATAAGGCTTTAAGTAACGTTCGAATGCTTCTTACATCATTACTTTAGGTTTTATGACTTAAAATGCTATTTTGTGATTTATAAACGCGTGCTGCGTAATTTCAGTTGTTATTGATTTACTTATGTTATGCGTTTACTTTTTTTTTTATTCTTGTGTAGGTCCAGCCATGTGGATGTTTGTTATGCAAATTAATGACCTTCCAGGCTTATTTTTTATTTTATTAAAGTTTGCCAATTTTGAATAATAATATAACTAATACTAATAATAATAATAGTGATAATAATAGAATCCTGAAAGAAGTTTTGCTTTGCGAAGCACTTTAGGAAGGTAATAGTGTGCGTTTACGCAAGCAATCATATTATTCGGAACCATTGATTCGAGTGAAAAGAGATCTTGCACTCAGCAGGCGTCACATTTATTTAATGAAAAAAAACTGTCTGTGAATTTTTAACAGTTCAGATATGCTCGTGAGTCTGACCATAAGACTCCTTTGCATACGAATGAGAACTTCTCCGCCGATGTCAAAGACTTCAAAGAAATCTGGCTGTTGTGTCCAGAAGTTTACCTTATTTCGCTGAAACGGAAGCAGATACATAAGTCAATAATATTAAGCTTATAGAATTATACACTTCATTATACATGTTATGCATAAC
>NC_087209.1:68308851-68312281 GCF_015104395.2 Macrobrachium nipponense
GGAAAATACAAAGCATCAACTTCTTGTTTCTTTGGGCAAAACTTATTAGGTTCTTATCGATATTCGCTTTTGTGAGGTATACGTAGTCTCTCTCTCTCTCTCTCTCCTCTCTCTCTCTCTCTCTCTCTCTCCCCGCTATCAGAGAGCCTTTTCTTCCCCCCGTTACAAAAAACCAGCCCCTTCTTTTTCGGATCCTCCCAAAGCCCGGTATTATCGAGGCTAGATTTATGGAAGCGAAGATTCGCCTCGCGGATGAGTCTTCGTATCTTGACTTGAAAGAATGGTGAGAAAACCTTGGAAAATTCATCTTTAGGGATATTTCCATTTTGTCACTTCCCCATTACTACTTGTCTTTAGCGATACAGGAAGAGTTTTTAAATCTTAAATCGTTTCTTGGGTACTATTTTGACACAACCAAATGCGTTTTTATGTATGTATGTATGTTTGTATGTATGTGAAATAAATATGAATAGCAATGTTAGAAATTCGAAAGTGTTTAAAAGTAAGTAATTGTCAAAGTCATACAGTTCCAGAGATCTGTCTACCTATCTTTACATTGTTATAGATATTTTATTTAATGTGTCAACTTCACAGCAGAGTGCGTGTCTCCATGAGTAAATACATAAATAAAAGAGTGAAAGTTGTGAGCTATGACTTGATACGTGATGCCCTGCAGAAACCTTCATAATAAATAACAACAATTTTAAAATGCAACGTACAATGATTTTCTGGTTTCTCATGGATGTCTTTCCTAGGCAAATAAAAATAATAGAGACAAATATTAAGCTTAAAGTATCACTTGTTTTCGAATTTATTATATAGGGTGTCCATAAAGTCTTTCCCGGATTTCAGACCTTTATTACACACAAACCATGTTAGGTAGAAGTATAAGATTTTCTTCAATTTCAACAACAGTGAATAAAGATTTTGTCATTACTAATAAATTTCAACATGTGCCCTCTTTGTTGTCAGGGCTACGTTTAAGCGAAATTCTATCTCACGCCAGGTATTCTCCAACATCGCCATAATTTCCTTTGCTAGAGCTGCTAAATTATCGTTGCTTTTAAGGACTCAACATTATGTACTGGTGTACTATACACTTTATCTTTGATATAACCCCATAAGAACACACCAAGAGAGGTAATGTATGGTGAAAGTGGTGGCCATTCTGTTGGGTCATCTCTCCAATCCAGCGGTGGTGGAAGGTTGCACCCAGAAAGTTACGAACAACCAAAGACCCAGTGTGGAGGCGCCCCATCTTGCTGAAACAGAACCCTTGGCTGAAGCTCTTCCAATTGAGGTGCAACATAATGCTCCAGCATTGAACTGCAACAGGTGATTTTGTTTCGTGGTACTATAACACACACTACTGGGCTTTCTCCTGCAATGACACCATTTCTGATATTCTTGACTCAGCTGGCGGATAGAGTGATCACAGTGTCATCTGTAGGCAAATAAGAGAAACTTTAGTAATTGCTCAACAGAATGTGAAACTTGTACGGTCATATCCACAATAATTTTAGTTATTAATTTTATTAATCAGGGAATGACTTTATGGACACCCTGTATATATATATATATATATATATATATATATATATATTATATATTTATATATATATATATATATATAAAATATATATATATATATATATATATATATATAATTGTTATAATATATATATATATATTATATATATATATATAAAAATATATATATATATATATATATATATATATATTGTATGTATATATATAATATATATATATATAATATACTAATAATATATATATACATATATATATATATATATATATATATATATATATATATATAATATATATATATATAATATATATATATATAATATACATATATATATATATATATATTATATATATATATACATAAAATATTCATATATATATATATATATATATATTATATATATATATATAGACTAAAATATATATACAGGGTGTCCACATAAAGTTCCCTCCCTATTCCCTAAATTAAAAAATTAATAACTAAAATTATGTGGATATGGACCGTACAAAGTTTCACATCTGATTTGAGCAATTACTAAAGTTTCTCTTATTTGCCCTACAGATGACACTGTGATCAATCTATCCGGCCAGCTGAGTCAAGAAGAATATCAGAAAAGCGTGTCATTTGCAGGGAGAAGCCCAGTAGGTGTGCCTATAGTACCACGAAACAAATCACCTGTTGCAGTTCAATGCTGGAGCATTATGTTGCATCTCAATTGGAAGAGGCTTTCAGCCAAGGGTTCTGTTTCAGCAAGATGGGGCGCCTCCACACTGGGTCTCTTTGGTTGTTTCGTAACTTTTGGGGTGGGCAAAACTTTCCCCACCACCCGCTGGATTGGAGAGATGACCCAACAGAATGGCCACCACTTTCACCATAACATTACCTCTCTGATGTTTTCTTATGGGGGTTTTATATCAAGGATAACAAAGTGTACAGTAGCACCAGTACATAATGTTGAGTCCTTAAAAGCAACGATAAATTTAGCAGCTCTAGCAAAGGAAATTATGGCGATGTGGAGAATACCTGGCGTGGAGATAGAATTTTCGCTTAAAGCGTAAGCCCTGACAACAAAGAGTTGGGCACATGTTGGAAATTTAAATTTCAACTTGAGTTAATGACAAAATCTTTTATTCACTGTTGCTTGAATTGGAAATTGAAAAATCGAAAATTTAACTTTCTACCTAACATGGGTTTGGTTGGTGATTAATAAAGGTTTCCTGGAAATCCGGGAAAAGAATTTTGTATAGATAGATATATATATACATATTATACTAGATATATTATATAACTATATGAATATAATATATATTACGATTATACATATATATTATTATCCATACTATACCCATATATATATAACTATACATATACCATATATATATATATATAATATTATATAGTTATAATATAATCCCGAGCATACATAATATTATTAATATATAATTAGCTATACCTCAGAATTTCAATTACATTTTCATATATATTTAATCCGGAAGGGCAAACATATGTTTTAAAATATATTAATTCCGACTAGACCCCAGAATTTTAAGATTATTTCCCAAACTCATATTATTTAACCCCGAAGCGGAATTAATATTGAAAATATATGGAATTCCGAGTCGGCAAGAGCGAAATTATGACTTATAAACGGTATATATAGCTCGATAATATATATATGAATCACACAAGGTGATATGGACTTAATATTAATTACTATAGTATATTATATACTATATGGATTGTGTGTTGTGTGTGTGGTGGGTGTGTGTGTGGGTGAGTAGGTGTGGTGTGTGGCGTGCTGTGTTTTGTTTTGTTTGTTTGTTATTATACTGCTTGTTTTTAATGGTTCAATCTCTCCTTGTAATTTACCCTCGATTTTGG
>NC_087209.1:68312781-68331117 GCF_015104395.2 Macrobrachium nipponense
TCTTGCACTAAACGAAAACAGTTATTGCGTTTGCACTTCTATTGTCACAGAATATTTCTAACTGAGCCCTCCCTCTACGAATGATCAGATAGATATTCAGTGGGTGTGTTCGTTGGAAAAGAAAGGAAATTTTCCTTCCTGTTCCAACTAAACTTATAATGTTTATTGCTTTACATCAACTGAAAACTTAGTAACAACATATTCCCTGCCATAGTATCTTGGTGTATCATTACTCTTTGTTTTCCCCTTTATCTTCACGACTGTGCTGATTGACTGATCGGTCAACATTACCCTGCAAAGCTGCAAGATGGCGGATGCTCGCTCGTCCACTTAGTATTCACATGATGTAAACAAGCGTAAAGTCATTAGATGAGTTCGGTCTGTTTATAGGTATTATTTCAGTTCTTTCTCGCAAGATAACTCCTGAAAGTTGTAAACCAGAGGCACAATTTGTTTAAATTGTCTCTACCATTCGCTTGCGGAATGTAGATTTTTTTTTTCACTTTCCCCTGTATTCCACAAATTCTTTGATCTGTCGCTACGCAATAGTAGTGAATGTTATAATTTTAGAAAAGAAATTTATTAAAAGTGACTATGCTTGATTTATGCCATAATAGCAGTCTCGGTTCCTTCAAAATAAAAGATGTTAAATTTACTATAAGAGGGTAAAGCTGTTCTTAAACCTTCCTTTAAAGTTAAATGTATCAACAGAAGCCTGAATACACACCCAAATTCAGCATAAAACAACACAACAATCCCAAAGCGAGTTAAACCGATCACGCGGATGCATGAATTTCGGGTCCCTCCTTCCTTCGCTCGTAGTAAAAATACCAGCACTACATTATATAGAACGAAAGCAGTGAGATTCGGGAATGGAGATCTCCTCCCAGAGAGAGAATTGATTTGACTGCTGAAATGGCGTCTGTGTAAGAAGCAGAAAATGAGGCTTCAGGTCTCATTTTCTCCCCGGCGTCTCAAAGTGCTGCATAGAACACGACCAGAAATGCCACGGATAATCCGGTCGAACAGCCCGCCCAGGCTCTGGAACGGCTCCTCTGAGTGGAGAGCGCTGTTGGTGACAGCCACCTCTTGCATCGTTCTTCCTTAGGTATTATTGAGGAAACCGTTCTCGAAAATTCGGTTGAATTTTCGAAAATTTTGTGAAACGCAAAACGGTCCTTATGCTGAAAGGTTTATGATACCAACGCGATTCAAAATTCAAACAATTCAGCGAAAAGCTTCGTGAAGATCATAATTATTATCTCTCTCTCTCTCTCTCTCTCTCTCTCTCTCTCTCTCTCTCTCTCTCTCTGTGTGTTCCACACACAAATAAAGAGGTTAAGATGGAAGGGAGACACACTACTGCTATCTTCATCAATAAACAATGTAAACAAGACAACACGATAATGCGACACTTCTATCACTATTTCGAATTACGTGAATTAGTTTTTGTTTAGTATAGAACTTCCTTTGTATCGCTCGACGTTTAGCAAATAATTGCTCCCGGTGTCGATGGTGTTTGCTGCTGTCATGATGGCTGATATAAACAACTCAGTCGATAAATTAATTAAAAACGCAATGAAAACATTTGCAGTTTAATATTCGTCATCCTCAAAAATGCTCCACAAACCTACAGTGAGGGAATGACTGCAAGCAGACGAACGATAAAGGGACAAATCCCAATGAGGAAATTTGCAAAATAGAAAAAAAAAAAAAAAACGAAGCGCACAGAGGAGGCGATGGAAAATATGCACGACTCGATAATGCCTTCATTTCACGGCTCGGGAACATTCCATAATTAAGTTCCCAGGAAGTCAACACCAGGACAATGGGATGCAGCAGTATCTGAACAAACGCGTTAGTTTGCATTTAATGAGGAAATAATACGCGTTCGTTTCATGTTTCAGCGTCACAGTTCATTTTTAGTCATTATCGTCGTGTGAAGTTCTAATAATGAGTTTTACAAGAAAAAAAAATTTATATAGTTTTGAAGCAGTGAATATTTAGTCTTCCTTATGTTGTTTCCAATTGTTTGCTTATATCTCTCCTTTATTTCCCTCCTTATTTCAGATTTCTATCTTATTTATAACACCAGCCCAGGACCCATACCATAGAACATGAAAGTAGTATACGAGAGGGTCAAGACGAAAATTCCTGACCACAGGGAAGGTACGTACTTTGTCCGATGGTCCGGGTACTAAGATCGTTCATTCTGCATACTGATTTATAATGGTGCCAACGGCGAGAGAAGCTGTTTCTGGGGCTGGAAGACGGCAGGTTTACGTGGATACCATACATATGCTTATTTTTGTCAGTAATCAATAATGCCAAAATTTAACTAAATATTTTAGAAACCATATAACAGGCATATGGGAAGGTTTGGTCTCTGAATCAGAGTATATTTATTTAAAAGAATTAGAGGAGATATTACTTTCACACTACTTATTATACAAAAATATCAACAGACTTAGATTAATACTTTAATCATATAAGCGATCATACTTAAATTGTTTGTTAGTTAGTCGGTGTCTCCATTGGCGTGCCTGTCAAAGTCTCCTACGTAAGGATTGACCATACATTTCGTTCTATATTTGTTGTCATAAACAGTAACATACACTTATGCTAATAATATTGAAACAACACTTCCCATAAAACCAAATAGGACGGCTGTAACATACAAAAAACGATAGTAATAATTAAAACAACACTTCCCTTCGTGAAATGCAAAAATGATCTATCAATCTAAATTCTTTTCTATTCGAATATAATGCAGTTCTGGTGAAGAAAAGTGTAGGAACTACAAAAGACAGTTGGCTCAGACTGCACGAGAGATTTTTGTCCTTTTTCCGAATTAAAAAAACAAAATCCTTACAAAAATGTTCTGATCAAAACCTTTCGTCTGAAAACCATCGTTCTATTTAACAGATGTGTAAGAGATTTGTTACGTTTCTGTAATACCAACGAAATGTATTATTAAAATTAGTTTTCAAAATTGTATCTACAGAGAGAGAGAGAGAGAGAGAGAGAGAGAGAGAGAGAGAGAGAGAGAGAGAGAGAATAAGGAAACGTAAAATAAAAAATTTGCCCATTCCATTTACTGGACGAAAAAAAGTTGATAAATAAAGGATAATGAAATACTGCAATAACATGGAATGAAAAGGATGTACGAAGTAAATCTGCGACAACAGAAATGAAGAAAATGGGGATAAACCCACGAGAAAAAAGCATGAGTAACCCTGTAATTATTTACAGCCAGGGAAATAGTCATTATAGGACAGAACTAACACTACTTCCAAACTTGTTCAATTGCTTTACAAAACATATTGTGTTAGATATTGAAATTAAAAATCCAAGATAGTAATGCTGAGATAGATGCTCTAGTTTTTAAAAAGCATATTTTCAATATATTACTAAGCTTAACAGATTTCAAGATTTACGTGGCAATGGGTATACCATACCATCACTCTAGGATTAAAAACGGATACGAAATCTTCAGTGATTTACAAGTAAATATATTTTAGCTTTCGCAAAAAAAAAAAAAAAAACCAAAAAAAAAAAAAAAAAAAAAAAAAAAAAAAAAAAAAAAGGTTCTTTATGCAAAACAATATAATTGACAGATATTTAATAGTGGTTTTTATTATCAATTGAGATTATGTTTCATGACAACTATATTTTTGTCAATAAAATATGGATTTGCTACGATTAACTGCATACCTAGATGTCTCTTCCACTTGGCTATACGTGCATACTATAGTAGATTCACATCACCCGTGCATTTGATGTCTAGGCCAGTCCCTTACGACGCTCCTGATTGGCTGTTGATAAGCCAATCACAGGGCTGTAAACTCTCAGTCTCTCGAGAGAGTTCACATAGGCAGGATGTATGTTCCACCTCTCCTGGGGGTTACGTCTTTCAAAAGCATCCATCAGGAGAGGTGGAACATACATCCTGCCTATGTGAACTCTCTCGAGAGACAGTATCCAGCCCTGCGATTGGCTTATCAACAGCCAATCAGGAGCGTCGTAAGGGACGGGTCTAGGCATCAGATGCACAGCTGATGTGAATCTACTATAGCTACAATAATAATAATAATAATAATAATAATAATAATAATAATAATCATACCTACTAGATGTCTTTTTTCCCTTGGCTATACATGGATACTAGCTTCAATAATAACAATAACAATAATGATAATTAATAATAATAATAATAATCAACATAATTACGTGTGAAACAGAAATAAGTTCACTCACATCGGGATCAAACCCAGGTCTTTCATTGAAAGGCAAGGGCGCTACCAACTGAACCACACAAGTTATACGAGAATTTGGAATTTGGCAATTGTTATTATTATTATTATTATTATTATTATTATTATTATTATTATTATTATTATTATTATTATTAATGCAGCAAATGTTTTCCGCCAAAGAATAGGGCAAACCCAACAGACAATGGTTTGAAATCCTAAAAACACTATTGACGGAAACTTTATATCTCAATAAAAAATAAAAAATTTACCCTGAAAATCCCTGAGGACGCGTCGAGGAAGACTTCTTGATAAGTGCAGCCCCTTAGCGACACTCACTGGTTATAACTCCCGCAATTTACGAGCAGTTACGCTGTTCAGCGGACGGAAATGCTTGGAGTAGGTGGGTAAATATATATCTAAGCTCTCCGTGCTGCCTTTGTCAAAAACAATTACCTCAATAAGTATTTATCATGAGCGCCCAGACCATTCGTTTGCTGAATGTGTGGGTTGTGTGCTTTGTAAATATATATATATAATATAGTATACTAATATATCTATCCATCTATCTATCTATATATATATTATATCATATATATATATATATATATATATATATATAAATATTTATATATATATATATATTTTATATTAATTTTTGAGAAATTTTATATATATACAATATATAATATATATATATATATATATATATATATATATATATATATATATTATATATTATTTTATTTTTGGAGGAAATTTTACATATATACTATTATATATAAATATATATATATATATATATATATATATATATATATATATATATAGTATATATATATATTATATATGTATATATGTAAAATTTCTCAAAAAATTATAATATATATATATATATATATTATATATATATATATATTATATATATATATATATATATATATATATATATATATATATATTTATATTTAATAAAAGGAGCCTATAAAACACCAAAATATAGAGAGAAAAATACCATATTTCAGAGACTGCTGTCTATATATATATATATTATTAATAATATTTTTATATAATAATTATATATATAATAGTATATTAATATATAATATATATATATATAAATATATATAATATATATATATAGATAATTATTATATATAATTAGTATAATATAATATAATATATATATCAATATATATATATATATAATTATATATATATATATTATATATATAATATATATATATATATAGATATTATTATATATATATATATATATATATAGTATATATATATCTATATATGTATATATATATATTATATATATATAAATAATATATATATTAAATATAATATATATATACATATCAGTAATATGTGTGTTACTTGATTAATCATAACTTTGTCACTCAAACTCAATGACAACAAACTTCTCATGTCTGGAACAAAGAATAGTTTGTACTAAATAGCCCAAGAAGTCTTACCTGGGTAATATTTCTCGTCCTTTGAAGAACTCATCTCCGAAAGATCAGCTTTCTTTCGGCGTACTTTCCTTTGGCTGTCACTTTCGCTGGATCTTCTGTTGCCATGAAAGGAAAAAGGGAAATTAGTGAATTGGAGATTAATTGCAATTGTTCGTAAGTCCTTCTTCAAAAAAGCAAATTACTATTCGATAAGGAAACTAAGTTTAATTTACAGCAGTGGTTCTTAACCTTTTTATTACCACGCCCAATCTAAGAGTTGGTCATTTCCTTCACGCCCCTTTTGCATCTTTGAGTAAAATTTCCTCCCAGATTTAAAGGAAAATAAAAGCAAAGCGAAGGGGTTTCAAGAGATAGGGAGGGAGGCAATTAATTACAAAACATGTAAGGCCAACGAGTCTAACTAGAGTAGTAGGCTATAGGAAACTAAAGTTATAAGGCGATACTTTTGCATTGTTTTTTTCATAAACTTCTGAAAATTAGTTCCTCAGTCTTGTTAAGACAATAACGAATATAATTAGAGATTTCTTTTTCTCATCTTTCCCTACGGCTCGTGCTCCCTTGGAAATTGCTGACGCCCCCAAGTTAAGAACCACTGAATTACAGTACGAAGACACTTCATATACAAAACGGGTTTATTACAACAACATAAATCTGTCATTCAATCATAACAAAATTATTACTCTGTCACTTATTTATTTAATTATTTATTTATTTAATTTTTTTTTGTGTTTAAATGAGAAATTAGCATTTCCTTTAGTAATATACCTGTAAAAAAAAAATACTTTCATTTCCGCAACTTTGAGTATGGTCACTCATGTAATTTCCTCGATGTCTCCGGGCATAAAGCTGAATTCCATCCTACCCCTTTCTGGACAACGGGTCTGTATAGTGACGTAAGACGGGAACACCGAAACTTTCAACAGCAGTTAGGTAATTGTACATTTGGCCAGTTTCGGACTCCCAGACACCTGTCATCCAGAAAGGGGTGAAATGGAAATCTCTCTCAAACACCCGGACATCCATGAACTTATATGAGTGACTGTACATATAATTAGGTCATAAATAATAAAAGGTATACATGATGCTGGTACATAAGCATCAAGGGAAATGTAAAGGCAATTCACTCCTCATAAAATGTTCTCTGAAGTTTCATTAAAAAGTTTTTTTTTTTTTTTTTTTTTTTTTTTTTTTTTTTTTTTTTTAGCCTGCCTGAGTTCCAAAATCTATCAAAACTCCTCAGTCCTGTAACCATCAGTCTTGATTTTCTCTCTCTCTCTCTCTCTCTCTCTCTCTCCGTCTCTCTCGTCCTCTCATCTCTCTCTCTCTCTCTCAGGGCGCCAAAGGTCAGGCGTTGAACGCGTCATGTGAAAGAAACCCGGGCAACTTTAGTTAGGCAAACTTATCAAAACTTCCAACAGGCAGCACTCATGCAAACGAAACGCCCCAATGGCCAAAAAAACCTATTGAAAAAGTTGTGGTTCTGATAAGTTTGTTTGCTTCGTTTGCATGAACAGGAAATGTCATAAACAGAATACTTATGAATGTCCTTTAGACGCGGGAGTACTCGTATACATTTTCTTTGTTAGCCTGTTGTTCTGGTCTGGTCAGGTAATGAAATATAATTGTTCGCTGATATAATCGTTTTTTATTCTATTTTTATGATATCGTTTTGCTCGCTTCAACTAAGGAGGACGATATTGCTTGCTGAAATAAATGACAACGATAGTTGCTTGGTTCAACTAGATGCGATTATTGCTTGCTTCAACAAAGATGAACGATATTGCTTGCTTCAACTAGAGATACGATTATTGCTGCTTCAGGTAAGCTGCACGATCTTGATTGCTTCAAGTAGCTGCACGATATTGCTTGCTTCAGTAAGCTGCAGATTTGCATGTTTCACAAAGATGAACGATTATTGCTTGCTTTCACTAAGATGAAGATATTGCTTGCTCAACTAGATAAACGACATTGGCCTGCTCAACGAAGATGAACGATATTGCTTGCTTCAACTAAGATGAACGATATTGCTTGCTTGCAAGGAAGATGCACGATAAAGATATTTTACCCTGGTGTAGTACCTTCATAAAAAAAAATTTACCATTCCTAACATATAAGATGCAGCAATTACTTGAAGAAAAAACTTGGCTATTACTTTTTAATATTCAAAATAAAACGAAAGAAATATAATTCACCTGAGGACCAATTTATTGGCAAGAAGTTGATCTGTATCTCAAGAGCTTTCCATTTTACCTATACTAACTAAATGAAAACAAATTAATAATAATTTTTCAATTAAATGATTTCTACGTCATTCAGGATGCTTGTCTTATACTATTTTCTCTCGCTGTTTGTCTCATGCTATATATGCTCTCACAACGATCTCAAAGTTTCAAGTTTGGATTTCCATGAGAATGTACAGGATTACAAAAAAATGCAAAACGGTTCCCTCAGTAACTTTGAGTTTGATCGAGTTAGCAATCTAATTCTCATCCAAATTATATCCCTATTTTAAAGGAATTCCACATGATTTTATACAACCACCCTGCTTTTATTTAGTCGTTTTCTTGATCCTTCATTCATACTTACAAGTATACTTATCAAAATGGTTAATTATAACTTTGATAGTAACTGTACCCGATATATATATATATATATATATATATATATATATATATATATATATATATATATATATATATATATATACATATATATATACATCGAGCTACAAATGTCCTTTTAATATGCAATTCGCACTACCTCGTAATTAATATATTTTCATAAATGTTTGAACATGTATGAAAATATATTAACCCTTCCGAGGTAGAGCGAATTAGATATTAAAGATTTGTAGCTCGATGTATGTAATGAATCACAGTAATGTGATATGACACACATATATATATATTATATATATATATATATATATATATATATATATATATATATATATATATATGAAGTAGTGGACTAATAAATTTTCTACAACAGTACCGAGTACTTATATTATGTTCTGTGAGTAAACAAACAACAGCCAGAAAGGAAAACAAACGGGGGAAACAATGTCATCGAAAAATTGAGCTGTCCTTTGCAGGTATTGAAAAACGATCGGTATCCTCGGGACACAGGAGAGAAGAGATACTGAGGAAGAAATAAACTCAGGAACTACACACCTGATCAAAGTGGACCTTTCAAATCCAATTTCCGTTTTGAGAAAGCAGACCATTAATGGCTGGCCAAACAAAGCCAGGCCAGCTTTGCTTGTCGGCTCTGCAAAGAGACAATATGGGCTGTTATCTCCAATAATATTCTCTGTATTATAAAGCCCAAATGAATAAAGAATTTCTGTCCTATCTAATCGACAGAGCAAGGTAAATGATCACATCTTGATAAGAGATTAAAATATTCACTCTTGAAGGTATTTCATTTTTCTAATCATTTTCCAGTAAAGGAGGTAAAATGACGTGCTATGACAAAAAAAAAAAAAAAGTTAAATCCTTCAAAACTGTTTGTAGCTTGTGCTTCGATTATCCTACAACTAGGACTTTGATGATATCCTACTTAGAAGGATGATACGGGTCGCTTGATCGCAATAGCATTTTTTCCGTTGAATATCAGGAAGGAAAAGAGTAAGTGTCCAGGAAATACAAATAATAGTTCCATCAAAATGTCAGCTTGCAGTAGCTACACCTTACGTTATACCAACACCGATGAAAGGCCCCACAAATTGAAATGGAATAAACGAGATACAGACAAAGTTATAAACAAATAAAAAGAAAACACAATCCGCTTATACTTGAAGAATTAGATCAATATGTTGTTTGTAAAAACGAAACGATACAATTAGCATGCAGAAGACTGAAACAGCAAATAAAGAGTACCAAATGCATTTGATAAAGAAATAAATGAAAAGTTAAACGCTTAAACCTATTCATAATGCAGATGATTAAGCCAGCCTTGTAACGGAATTAGAAACCTTTCTATAACCTTAAGCCCTGAAAATGAATAAAATCTTGCAATAATCTTCAGATAAATACAAAAATGTTTTTGAGTAATATTTTGAATAACTCCGATCAAGGCAAAATGTTTGCAAATCCTTCCATTACTACAAAAAATATGCAACATTTCAATACAAATTAAAGATATAAATCTCATCCGAAGACGTCTAAACTTCATGGAGCTCTAAAGTTATTAAAAGGAAATAATATTGATGTTCCCAAGTAAAACCAAGACTATTGGAGCGATGAGCAAAAAAGAATAAGAATGGTTTTAACTCTCCAGGAAACATTAAAATCAAGTGAATGAAAGCACAACAGCAATTAATATTATCTTTGATTATATATGATTACAAGTAATCTTCAAAATGCAAAAGGACAGAATCTGGATGGATCACTTTTGAACATAATCTACAGAAAAGAAGTAAAAAATGCATCGAAGTTTCTTGGGCGCAATCGAGTTTTCTGTACAACGTATAATGCTGTAAAAAAATCCATCAGCTATGACTGGTAGCGTTCCAGTTGCTCACCAGATGCGGTAGAGTGAGGGTACGTTTCATGCCTCAGGAAAGCGCTGCCTAATCTACGTAGGATTCATGGCTAACTTTAACTCTAAATAAAAGAAAATTTACTGAGGCTAGAGGGTTGCAATTTGGTACGTTTGATGATTGGAGAGTGGATGATCAAAATACCAATTTGCAGCTCTCTAGCCTCAGTAGTTTTTCAGATATGTGCGGACAGACAAAGCCAGCACAAGAGTTTTCTTCTACAGAAAACTAAAATAGACTTAACTGGGGATGTGGTAAGATACGGGAACTCGTAACAGGGAAAGTTTCTAAAGAAAACAATTTGCTCTTCTTTACCAACGGAAAAACGCTTTTCCGAGTGTAAATTTATTTTCCTTTAGGTCTTACAGTATCTTTATATGCCTTTTTTGTAACGATAATATTTACGAATCCATTCCCTGACGGCTTATTTTTTTCCACACATTTGTAACAGATTTGCAAAGAAATTTTGGTTATGATATTAATGTACTCAAAACTTTACTTATATTGATAAAGACATTTCCTTCTGTTCTTCTCTACTTACGTTGATTTTTCAATTCACTTATTCACTTACAATTTATAATAATGCCAAGAAATGGTCATACTGATATTTTAAGAATTCTGTAGCAACAAATATTCCATTTTCAATTCCCTATTTCACGCCCATATTTCCTTCTGCCTTTCTTCCATTCAAATCAAAACAGACGTCTGTTTTCGTTGGGAGCTGCAGGAACAGATACCATTAGTCCATGTTTATGTTGGGCTGGTTTTACTTTGCAGTTTTTAACTGGAAGAATTCTGCTCTTTTAATTTAGAGGTGTGTGTGTGTGTGTGTGTGTGTGTGTGTTGTGTGTGCGTGTGTGTGGTGAGGGGAGGGGGGAAAGGGTGTTCTTAAAATGGGTGTTTGAAATTTGGAAGCAGTTATCACATCACCCTTCACAAACATCTTTTCAATGATGATGATGATGATGATGAGAGAGACAGAGAAAGAGGAAAGTTGTGTGTGTGTGTGTGTGTGTGTGTGTGTGTGTGAAGGAGGGAGAGAAAAAGAAGTAGAAACAAACAAGCAGGAACGATGGGTTCCTTATTCTAAGACATTGTAAGAAAATGTTATGTCGTAACAGAAAGAAAACATTAGGATAATCATATGTTGTTAACTATTCCTACCAATATATGATCACCCAAAGCTTAATTAAGATGCAGGTATTGCGATATCCCAAAAGAAACCAAATTCCCTTCCTTAGAAAGTTTTGAATTCAACCAAGGTTGCAGAGCAGAAACTTGCAAAGCAACTTTTTATGTTGAAGCCCAGAAACTTTTACAGTATTTTCTCAACAGCAAAAACTGTTTCTTTCATAATAGCATCATGGACTTCCAAACAGTACCCTTTATAGTGGACTGAAAAGGCCTCGTATTTACAACGAGGAAGCTGCATATACCCATCATAATAGTTCGGTTCACATAGGCTTCATGGGAACAAGCAAGTTAAAAAAAGCCCCATGTGAATAAGCAAGATAACAAAAAAGCCCCATGTGAACATACAAGTTAAAAAAATCTCCATGTGAACATGCAAGTTAAAAAAAAAAAGCCTCATGTGAATATGAAAGTAAAAAAAAAGTAATCGACTAGAAGAGGGTAAGAAAAAATAATAAAAAAAAATTAAATAAAACCAGAGATGAACGTAAATACCTGTTAACATCTACGAAGAGAGGAATAAGCGACGAGGAATGATGATAGAAACCGTTATTGTCAGAGATATCATTGTCCCGAGCAACTTCTCATTCATAAGCGAGTCAGCACAATAGAACTCCAGTGAAAAGGAAAAGGGAACGTTTAACATTCCAATAAAATACGAAGCAAGGACACAAAAAATAAAGGTGGAATAAAAAGAAAAGAAAATGCTGAGTCATGGGCTCGGTTCGTGTAATATTCCTTTCAAAGAAATATGAGAAAACTCAGAATAACAGGAAGAGGATTTCTTATAATTCGATGCTGATCTAGCAAGAACGACATCTGGGACCTTTTTCCTTCCTTGTAATTTATGGCCTCCATCCAAAATGGCGAGCTGGATAAAAGCTTCATTGTATTCCACCTTCCAATACGACATTTTGTCCCTTTATTTATTAGATAATAAACTCATTCTTCGATGAAAAGGATTCTCTCTCTCTCTCTCTCTCTCTCTCTCTCTCTCTCTCTCTCTCTCTCTCTCTCTCTCCTTATTTTCACAATATTTCATTTTGGCAAAAGATATAATACATCTTGTGAATGGCATGGACATTCTCTCTCTCTCTCTCTCTCTCTCTCTCTCTCTCTCTCTCTCTCTCTCTCTCTCACACACACACACACACATACACACAAACACATTCATTGCACAATTTTGAATCTTGGCAAAAGATAAAATACATTCCTCTCTCTCTCTCTCTCTCTCTCTCTCTCTCTCTCTCTCTCTCTCTCATTAATTTCACAATATTGTATCCTGGCAAAAGATAAAATACATCTCTCTCTCTCTCTCTCTCTCTCTCTCTCTCTCTCTCTCTCTCTCTTAATTTCAAAATACACATAGTTCCCAAAATGACCGTATGACAAGTGTGACTTCTTGGATTAGAATTGTATTATTTTTCAATAAATCCCATCTGTAAATCCAGGATGAATATTGATGTTAACTATTTACCGATTCATAAGTATCCAAACTGCAGGGCCATTTTCCCAGCTACACTTCCATTATTATCATCATTTAGGAGGCAGACCCTCTCTCAAGCATACTTTATTAAAAGTAATGACCACTTCAGCAGCGTTGCGCTTGTAGAGGTTTTTCTCTATTTTTCGAATAGCGGCTTTTTCGGTGCCATTTAAACAGGCTAGTAGAGCGCCTATGGAGGTCATTATCAAATACAGGGTCAAGATCAGTGCTTATATTTCAACTTATACAGATAAACAAAGATATCATAGTCATCAAAGTCATTAACGATTTTCTCTCTATCTCTCTCTCTCTCTCTCTCTCTCTCTTCTCTCCTAAAACCCAGCAGCCTCAATGACAGGGAACAACAGCCTTTACGGGTTGCTCTATGAACAAGAGCCCGTGCTGGCATAAGGCCAGCTTAATCTAAAACAACAACAACGACAGTAAGATAAATTATGCTAAAACTTACCATTAACGGGAGACAAATCACATTCCATTCAAAAAATCTAAATAATAATTAAAGAAAAATATTTTTATTTCAAAAGCTATCCAGCTTCCAAAATAGTGGTTTTCGTAAAATGTAAATGATGTTAAAAAGAAATTTGCGTCCATAAACGTTTTTATCAGCTCATGAAATAAAATACTTTTACAAAAGTCTTGATAATTATTTAACGGAAAGATCTTGGGTCCAAATCATTTTGCAGGTCGTGAAAGAAGGTAGCTGAACTAGTTTAAATAAGTCCCGAGGAATTTAAAGCCCTAAAAAAATAAGCTTGCCAAAGTCTAAATAACATTTAGAAAAAAAAAACTTTTTGGGACCGAGAAATGTATTCAGCTTTCGGGAAAATAGTTCTGCTACTATCTAAATAGTAACTCAACGAAAACATTTTTTGATCCAACTCCTTTATCTTCAGGAAACGTTTGTTGTCGTAACTGGGGGAATTCTGATAGGAAACGGAATAAAAATGTGAGAGAAAACGAGAGCTGGAAAAGCTCGACTCTAACTGGAATTCTTAAAGTTCGGTTATAAAGAATTCCTTTTCAACGAGACACGGAATCCTCTTTCTGCTTCTATTCTGTTATTCCTCGCTAACTTCTCAAAGGGCTAAAAGCGTTTTCATTTTTTAGTGGGATCATTTTCAATCGAGTTCAATGTTAAATTTATACACACACACACACATACACACACACACATGCAAATAGATATTATATATATCTATATATAGATATATATATACTTATTTATATATATATATATATATATATATATATTTAGATTATAGAGACCTAGATCGAGATATGTATATATATATATATGGATATATATATAGATATAGCTATATATATATATATATATATATTATATAATATAAATATTATATATATATATATATATATATATATATATATATATAATGTTGTGCTTTTAGCTAAACACAGGAAACTAAATGAAGTGATAATCAAACAGAGAGGCTTCATGCTTAAATCTAAAGCTCGTGTTAAGAGCTGAGGTTTTCGCGTGAAAAATTACGGTGTGTAATTACACCTCACTGTATCTTCCCTTTTTCTAAACGTAGTAATTACTTGGCCAGAGAGAGGAGAGCAATTAGAAATAAACCGTCACTCACTCAAACATAATGTATCAAAGAAACAGGAGGAAAACACGTAAAATTATTATAATTATATTCATAAGATGACTCCTATCCATATGGAACAATCCCACAAGGACCATTGACTCTAACTTCAAGCTTCCAAAGAATATGGTGTCCATTAGAAAGAGGTAAGAGGAAGCAAAGTGAAATACAGAAAAAAAAAAAGAGATCTCGTTTATAAATAAGTCGGGGGATGAGACTGACTTCATCATTTACGGTGATTTTACTTGCAAATGAAAATTATGAAAAATGGAAAAAGCAAACAAAGCCAACTGAAATTCCGGAACAAAAAAACAATTTCAATTGACTCAATGGCGCGGCTGCTGATTCAATCGAATTTGTGCTGGGATGGACGTTTGCGCAATTAATGGCTGACATTTCTTTTATGATATAGAGAAACAATGTTACGTTTTTTCAAGTGCACAGGTCAATGGGGCACCTAACTAATGCGTTTCTCTATCTTAGTACCGAAGAAAACAAGTGAATATAAAATGGATTAGAAATGACACATTATTATTATCACTTCGTATCATCTGTGTATCTTTGGGTTCAAAATGGCGGTAGCATAAGATAGGTCGACTGTATTTTAAACTTGGATTTTGTTATTCCCGTATACTATTGGGTGTCCCCTACCCCCCAAATGTGTGGACACACCATTTTATTTTCATTATTATTCAAAATGCATATCCATTCATATGGAACCAATCTTTAAGTCCATTAACTCGTCAAGAGAGCTTTTTCGGAAAAGACTACCCATGGCACATAAAATGAATAGCAGATAGAAGAAAACAACTTTAATTAGATAGAAAAATGATGAGAGATCGACAGAGAGATGATTAACTAAGTGGACAAAGAACAACGAAGGTCAGTAAAATTAAGACGATTATCTTACAGTTTCGTTTAAAAAAATATTAAAATGTATAAAATATAAAACAGAGGGACACAGTACAATTAAGGGTAGCCTTATTATTCTCTTATCTTAAATAAATGCATTATAAAATGACATTGTAGAAATAGCACCAATACCAACATTTCGAAGACTTTTCTTCTATATTCGTTTGGAGAAGTCTGTGTTGAAAAATTGTAAATCTGGCAAAAATTCCATATCAAAATACCGATAAGAGATGAATATCAAGAAGAGACTTCGACAATCCCTATTTAAATACGCAGTCCTTGTTATCAGATAAATGTTAACAAAGCGTCATCCGACCTCCAGCTTACTCGAGCAGCGTGGTAAAATCTATGGTCAAATAGAGCGCTGTTTCACCAACGAAAATTAAAATAAATATGGTATATTTTATTAGAAATATTTGTTCTGCTCTGTTTAACATGCACATTAATTATATTCTACATTTTAATTCTAATAAATAAATCATGGATGTACTATCCTGAAATTCCTGTATCTTTAACTCAAGGCAAAACACCTTTTTCAGACCTTGTTAGGCTCTTCCATAGACCTTTCCTACCCCACCCCTCAACAACAACACCAAAAACAACAAAGTAAGTTGTAGGCTTACTCCCCGATTAAGCAAAAATCATGAGTACCCAGGACATTTTTCCTTCACATTCCTGGTATTCTTCAATGTTATATTCGTTCCTTCCAGTATCACAGTTTTTTTTTTCAAATGCTATTTCTCTATCATGACATAGTACTTTCTTGAATATTATTCATCCATCACCCATACACACACATACATAGTGCTACCCATATGATTAAATATTATTTGAATGGGTAACAAAATCTTGCATCAATCTGCAGGACTTGCAATGAATTTCATTCGCCAAAAATACTTACAACAGAAAATGCTGAATTGTACGATCTAAAAATTTTCCCAGACGAATAAAAGGCTTCGAGAAATCCTAAAGTTGCTTCTCTTCTCTTCCCCGAAAGAGATTGAAAGAAGAGTGGCGAGGGTGAATCTATGAAATACATTTTGAGCCGGTTTATGAGGAACGGAGGCTGCGACGACATTCACAAATTTCCCTTCTAGGAAGCGAACGTGACCTTCATAAAACTCTCCTATATAAAATGTTTCCACAAGGGACCTACTCTTGACACTTCCGTCGCATGCTAAACCTCCCAGCATGTTTTTTTTTCTTATCCCTAACCACGCAACGCCCGCATGGTTCTATTTGTTACACACAAAACGCTTTAAATATATATATCATATATATATATATATATATATATATATATATATATATATATATATATATATATATATATATATATATATATATATATATGTGTGTGTTTGTGGTTTGTGTGTGTGTGTGTGTGTGCTGTGTGTGTATATTATATTATGATATATATATATATGAGTTATATGGAATTATATAACTAATATATATATCTATATTATACTATATAAATATATATATATTATATATATCTTGTCTTGTTTTTTCGTCGTCATTGCTTTGTTCAGGACGAAAACGGGACGAGAAGACATTCAAATACTGTCCACTTCCTAAAGAAAAAGAAATTTTCTGAATATATGCGAAAGGCATAAAAAACTGGATTTAATCTATTATCACATATCTATTCCTGGATAGAGAGAGAGAGAGAGAGAGAGAGAGAGAGAGAGAGAGAGAGAGAGAGAGAGAGAATTTAAAATATAAAAACGGACTAAGAAACAGCTCAACCTTCATGTCCCACTCAAAACTTGTCGTCGCCATGTTAAAGCAAGCGCAAAACTTTTGATGAAGAGAAGATGACAGTTGCTATGCAACGAAACGATCTAGCTGATAAGTATTTCCGCTCATGATTATTGAACGGTGTTTGTTACCTTTCATGGGACCTTTTCAAATTTCAACGACCTCTTTAGGTCCACTGATTTACAAACAGGAAAAATCTGGATAGGTTTCAGCTCTAGTCAATAATCTCCTCCCAACGCGACGCTCATAATGATACTGACTCATTTCCGAAACCATCCCAGTATCACAGCGTTACATAAAAAAACTTCCAAAAACGAATCTCTGCATAATGAAACTCGGCTTTTAAATAGTCATCCCCAAAAACTTCTAAAAGTCTCCCCATCCTTTTAGTTCGCATTTAGGCAAACAAATCCTCGTCGTTTGCCGACCAAAGTGGCTGATGACAAAAGAGCTGATCTGGCAAATGGAATTTGCATTTGAAAGCGCTGTAATGAATGTTATGTCAGCTCTTTGTACATGTCGAACCCAGAGAGAGGAGAGAGAGAGAGAGAGAGAGAGAGAGAGAGGCCATGTCAATCACCAGACGTATTTTAACTGTTGACAAAATGGAATATTGTGAAAATAATAATAATGAGAGAGAGAGAGAAAGAGAGAGAGAGAGAGAGAATCGCATGTCAATCACCAGGCGTATTTTAACTGTTGCCAAAATGGAATATTGTGAAAATAATAATAATGACAGAGAGAGAGAGAGAGAGAGAGAGAGAGAGAGAGAGAGAGAGAGAGAGAGAGTGGCCTTGTCAATCATCAGACTTATTTTATCTGTTGCCTAAATGGAATATTGTGAAAATAATGTGAGAGAGAGAGAGAGAGAGAGAGAGAGAGAGAGAGAGAGAGAGAGAGAGGCAACTAGACAGCAGACAACGAGGCGAATATCGCTGATAAATTCATGCCGGCATCTTGTTCTGGAGAGAGACAGACAGACAGACAGACAGACAGACAGATAGACCGCGGCGGCACTGTCATTATTAATTTGTACCTGAACGTTGTCGGAAACAAACGGACAAACGCT
>NC_087209.1:68331617-68336617 GCF_015104395.2 Macrobrachium nipponense
GTTTAGTGCAAGACATAATGATCGCAATGTGTTATAATGTAGAACAAGCTCTAAAAAAAGGATATAATATTTCATGAAAAATTGGAGCAGGAAGACGTTTCCAAAGCCTAGAATTAAAAAACAAGAACATTCACTCACCATTGTAAGAAAAAGATAGAATTTTTCATCTCTAGAATTCCATCATGATTTCTTCATATTCATTTCTAGAATTCCATCATGATTTCTTCATAGCTGATGAAAATTTTGTTTCGAATCTTCTAAATTTCTAGTTTTATCCTTTTCTTCGCTTATCTTTTCCTTTATCGTCAGGACCGACTACGTGACGTCATTGGCTTGTCCGTTCTTTTATTCGGCCAACGCATAAACAAATGCTTCAGAGTTGTTATCAATTCTTGTTTAAACATCTCAGATGGCGGTGCTTGCTTTACGGATTTTATCCATAGCATTTTGTTTCAAGTATCGTTCACAATAAATGGAACCTTCGGGAAATAGTGCTTCGGTGCGCGTATACTAAGTCACGTCTAACAAACCAATCCACTTCGTGTCTTTCCTCCTTTTCCTCAGCCTCCCAGACTTTTCTTTAGACTCAGCACTCGGAGACTTACTCTATGGCAGTGTTTCTTAAACTTTCTTTTGCATCGGATCCCTTTTATTAAAATGACTCATGTAGCGGACCCCTTATTATGATAATTTCCTCTTGGGTTAAAAATGTTTTCAGTGTATAAATATAAAGTACTAAAATTGCTACTGAATTATTTATTAATGGCTTATCTTCAACATAAATGTTTACCTTTTACTTAAAATAACTTTCAGAACATTATTCATTTTGCAATTTTAGACACAAATTGAGCCAAGTTTTGGCCTGAAATTTATCTGATACCGACGGCCAAATTATCCTGCGGACCCCTTGGAGCATTCCAAGGACCCCTGCGGGTCCTCGGACCACACTTCAAGAAACACTGCTGTATGGGAACTATCTTTCCATTCAATTAATTTGGCATATTTTAAAATAACACTTGCCTACCCTATTTCAATATGTCAATGAGTAAAAGATGATTTTGCATTAACCTTGTTATAATCGTAAGTTGATTTTGCACCTATATTCATTCTAGTTTTGTTTTAATGCTAAAAATCCAAAGAATTGAAAATAAACTAAAAAAAAAACATTGTTTTCTGATATTTAGTTTGGGACGTCGATGGGAACTCGCTCCGTGTAAAATACTTCAACTTCATGTAAAATACTTCACACGCAGGTACAATGAGACGTCGGTCTAGCATGGAAGAGGTGTGTCAATTGACATACTATAATTAGGCGCTTTGATTTAGCTGTCAGTGTCGTGTGTCCTTTGGAAAGCGGATATTATGGGGTTTTAATTGGCAGAAAGAGTCGCACTAATTAACATCCTTTTTTTTCGGAGCTGGTCTATCAACTGTTCACTTTCATCCTAAAATTTCAGCTGATTGTCGTTGTTCCAATTGGCTGGAACCGGGTATATTGGATATTTATTTTTTCTATTTATATATATATATATATATATAATATATATATATATATATATATATATATATATATCGAAAAATATAATTTCATATCCATATATTGTAGGTCTGTTCTATGTATATTCTACCTGGTTTTTGGTATACGCTGATTTCCAATTAGAAGTGGTGGTGCCAGTAGGATACAGGCGTCTTATTTTACAGTACGTATTCAGGAACGAGGTTGCTAGCAGCATGGCTCTTCTTGATCCCACTAGAGAATCATCTTCATTTAAAGTTATATATGAGGAGAGGTGGGTTGCAGGCCAGGGGAGCATCGTCGGACCTAGGAACATTAGGTGAGCGCTGCAAAATTCGGTTAAGACCACCATTTTACCTGACTGTTTTCTCTCTCTGGATATATGTCTTTTACAAGTGTAAAATGGACGGGGGGCCGGCCGGCTAATGCCATTTTTTAAGGACATGGACTTTGATATTCATACCACTTAATAAGGTGACTTGGGACATCTCCAAACCGCATATGATTTTCGCCTCTGACCTTCGGTTTTGTGACGCCAGGGCGATTTATCCCGAAAATAACCATTTTTCAAATTCTATCTCCTCCCTTAATATTTAATATTAAGACCTAGGATTACTACCATATATAGACCTGATGTAGACCTCCATTCGAATGGGGAGTTTTTTTTTCTAAAGTCATTTTTTTGCTGGATATGAATTTTTCAATATGGTATAAAAGATAAACCCTATATATCAGGAGAAAAAAATTTATATAAAAAAAAAACGACGAAACAAAAATTAGAAAAAAGGGCTCTATTTGATTGTTCTATAATGTCTTTCTGAGTTATATACCAAATTCCAATGTTATAGCTTTAAAACTAAGTGAGAAGATATATTTTGAAGGTCAATAAGTATAGTTTTGAGATACGGGAGTTCAAAGTTTTCCTTCGTATTTCTATAAAGACAATGTTAATAAATAATGATTATTATGAATGTATATTTCTTTTTTGTATATTGATAAACCAAAACTATTTTATTTATCATAATTCAATCATAAATGATGATCCCTTTGCTCATATATCGTAGCCTGGGGCACTGCTTGTGGCAAGATGGGGCACTCCTTCCTAGGCAACGGTCAATCCCTCATATGCTGAATCACGATGAACCTTCTATGTTTAGACATCTTCCTAATCATCAATCGCTACACATAGATTCCAGAAAGGTTCACGATCAATTTGCCGAGTTTCTTAAGTCTATGCATCTCTCCTTTAGCTTGTTTGTAATCTTGCGCTTCCGTGCCAGTCACTTTTTATGTCATGGATGCCGTAATTTTGGGACTCGCTTCGTATCTCCTAAAAGTTATTAATACTACTCCTTTTTACCTATTTATCGATCTACAAATTATCTTCCATCTGCTCTGTACTAATGCATAATTGCACAGACTTCCCTAGTATTTATCCTTTCCAGATTGCAATTAACAATATTCATCTTTTAAAGTTCCATTTTCTCAAAATTCATGGACATTTTCTAATATATTTTCACCATATCTCTAGTTTCACTCTTGCACTGCAAACCTACCATATATACCTTCTCTTTCTCTGTGACATACCAATGCATTCAAATCGCCAAGGAAGACCATCCTTTCGTTTCTTTTTTATCCATTCAGTCCTCGATTTCTTGTTCAGTTTCACTGCTTTCCATTTATGAACGTTATCTATGTCCTATATATATATATATATATATATATATATATATATAATATATATATATATATAATATATATATATATTATATATATATATTTATATATATTTATACGGCCAATGGGGCAGGCAGGTGACGACCATGGAATGCATCAAATCAGCGTTGACTGAAGGAAACAGGCCAAGCTACATAGTTCTTTATTCCAACGTTTCATAATCAACATTTATTACATCTTCTGGGAATCTGTCAATTAATCAAAATAATAAAATCATAAAAACAATCTTGAATTAGTAAAAATTAAACAAATCTTAAAAAAGATTAAAAAATTTACTAGAATATCCAATTACAAAAACATATTATTTAAACGCTGGAGACACGTTAACTAAGGTACAGTTGGATGGAGGAGGTTTGGGTATTCAACTGGGGAACCAGCTGCTTAATGAGTAACGACTCTAAGATGGGTAGTTCTTGGGGGTTTTGTGTTGCCCTATGATGCAAAAATCGTCTCTTTCGATTTGTGTTTTAGCAGATTTGTGCATGGTTCGTGATATTTGAATGTTCAGGGTTGGAGAGCCTACTTCCTGTTCGGAAACTTATTCCACGATGAGAATCGATTCTGACCTTCAGCAACCTCTTCGTAGATCCAACGTAAGTCCAGATTACACTTTCATTGTCAACTCTTATTACATAGGGTATTTTTTATTACATCAAACTGGCCTTCCTTCAATCAGGAAATAAATTACGTATTGGAATATTTTACAAATAATTGCTTCCCTAAAAAGCTATTTATAAGAGGCTTCGGAGTGTTCTTAATTAAGCACTTTTTTAACAATACTAAAACATTTATCACAGTACCAAAGTTAGTCATTTATGCAAAATTTCCATTTTTACATGAATGACTCCTTCAGAAAAATGGTTTACCCAGATTATGGAAAAACATTATGGTGCAGTCAGTATTAACTAATACCAAAAATCCATTAACAATTGGGTCTTTCTTTAAATATAAAGATCGATTGAGTCCATTCTTGACCTCAAATGTAGTATATAAATATACTTGCCCAAAGTGTAACTCTGGGACTTACGTCGCTCTACGAAGAGGTTACTGAAGGTCAGAATCGTATTCTCATCGTGGAATAAGTTTCCGAACATGAAGTAGGCTCTCCAACCCTGAACATTCAAATATCAGGAACCATGCAAAAATCTGCAAAGCACAAATCAAAAGAGACGATTTTTGCATCATAGGGCAAACACAAAACCCCCAAGAACTACCCATTTTAGAGTCGTTACTCACTAAGCAGCTGTTCCCCAGTTGAATACCCGACCCTCCTCCATCCAACTGTACCTTAGTTAACGTGTCTCCTCTTTTGTTGTCTCCTATCATTCAGTCTCCTTTCTCTTAAATAAGGTTGGTTGGCGGTCCCAGCTTTTAAATAATAATTTTTTGTAATTGTATATTTTAGTAAATTTTAATCTTTTTACGATTTTTTAAATTTTAGTAAATTTGGAGGAATGTTTTACAATTCTATTATTTTAATAATTGCAGATTCCCAGAAGATGTAATAAAGGTTATTACGAAACGTTGGAATAAAGAACTATGTAGATTGGCCTGTTTCCTTCAGTCAACGCCTGATTTGATATATATATATATATATATATATATATATATATATATATATATATATATATTATATATATATACATATATATATATATATATATGATATATATATATATTATATATATATATATATATATATAAGATAATTATAGATATGATATAGATATAGATATTATATAATATA
>NC_087209.1:68346617-68361617 GCF_015104395.2 Macrobrachium nipponense
ACACACACACCCCTCTAAAGTAAAAGAGTAGAATTCTTCCAGTTAAAAACTGCAAAGTAAAACCAGCCCAACATAAACATGGACTAATGGTATCTGTTCCTGCAGCTCCCAACGAAAACAGACGTCTGTTTTGATTTGAATGGAAGAAAGGCGGAAGGAAATATGGGCGTGAAATAGGGAATTGAAAATGGAATATTTGTTCTTACGGAGTTCTTAAAATACCAATATGACCATTTTTTGACATTATTATAATTATAAGTGAATAAGTGAATTAAAGAGAATCAACTTAAGTACAGGAGAAGAGAAGGAAATGTCTTTATCAATATAAGTAAAGTTTTGAATACATTAATATCATAACCAAACTTTCTTGGCAAATCTGTTACAAATGTGTGGAAAAAAATAAGCCGTCAGGGAATGAATTCGTAAATATTATCGTTACAAAAAAAGGCATATAAAGATACTGTAAGACCTAAAGAAATAAATTACACTCGGAAAGTGTTTTTCGTTGTAAGAGCAATTATTTCTTTAGAAAATTCTGTACGAGTTCCCGTATTTTACCACACCCCCAGTTAATTCCATTTTAGTTTTCTGTAGAAGAAAACTCTTGTGCTGGCTTTGTCTGTCCGTACTTTTTCTGTCTGCCCTCATATCTGAAAAACTACTGAGGCTAGAGAGCTGCAAATTGGTATTTTGATCATCCACCCTCCAATCATCGAATGTATCAAATTGCAACCCTCTAGCCTCAGTAAATTTCATTTTATTTAAAGTTAAAGTTAGCCATGGATCTTGCATCAGGCAGCGCTTTCCGGAGGCATGGGACGTATCCTCACTCTATCGCATCTGGTGAGCAACTGGAATGCTACCAGTCATAGCTGATGGTTTTTTTTTTTTTTTTTTTTTTTTTTTTTTTTTTTTTTACAGCATTATACGTTGTACAGAAAAATTGATTGCGCCCCCCAAGAAAAACTTCGATGCATTTTTTACTTTTTTTCTGTAGATTATGTTCAAAAGTGATCCAAGCGGATCCTGTTCTTTTGCATTTTGATAAGTACCTGTAATCATTTATAATCAAAGATAATATTAATTGCTGTTATTTTCTTTTAATAACTTCAGAGCTCCATGAAGTTTAGACATCTTCGAATGAGACTTATCTCTTTAATTTGTATTGAAACAAATGTTACATAGTTTGTTTTAGTAAGGGGAAGGATTTGTAAACATTTTGCCTTGATCGGAGTTATTCAAAAGTTTACTCAAAAACATTTTTGTATTTATCTGAATGGTTATTGAAAAAGAAGTTCTTATTCATTTTCAGGGCTCAAGTACAAGGCTGGCTTTAATCATCTGCATTATATAGGTTTAAGTATTTTAACTTTTAATTTATTTATTTTTCAAATGCTTTGGTGCTCTTTAGTTGTTGCTTCAGTCTTCTGCATGCTAATTGTATCGTTTCGTTTTTTACAAACAACATATTGATCTAATTCTTCAAGTATAAGCCGATTGTATTTTCTTTTTATTTGTTTATAACTTTGTTCGTATCTCGTTTATTCCATTTTCATTTGTGGAGCCTTTCAAAGGTGTTGGGATAACGTAAGGTGTAGCTACTGCAAGCTGACATTTTGATGGAACTATTATTTGTATTTCCTGGACACTTACTCTTATCCTTCCTGATATTCAACCGAAAGAATGCTATTGCGATCAAGTATGCGATCCTTATCATCCTCCTAAGTAGGATCATCAAAGTCCTAGTTGTAGGATAATCGAAACACAAGCTACACACAGTTTTGAAGGATTTAATCTTTTTTTTTTTTTTTTTTTTTTTTTTTGTCATAGCACGTCATTTTACCTCTTTTACTGGAAAATGATCAGAAAAATTAAATACCTTCAAGAGTGAATATTTTAATCTCTTATCAAGATGTGATCATTTACTTGCTCTATCTATTAGATAGGACAGAAATTCTTTAGTATTCATTTGGGCTTTATAATACAGAGAATATTATTGGAGATAACAGCCCATATTGTCTCTTTGCAGAGCCGACAAGCAAAGCTGGCCTGGCTTTGTTTGGCCAGCCATTAGTGGTCTGCTTTCTCAAAACGGAAATTGGATTTGAAAGGTCCACTTTGATCAGGTGTGTAGTTCCCGAGTTATTTCTTCCTCAGTATCTCTTCTCTCCTGTGTCCCGAGGATACCGATCGATTTTCAATACCTGCAATGGACAGCTCAATTTTTCGATGACATTGTTTCCCCCGTTTGTTTTCCTTTCTGGCTGTTTGACTGGCTGTTGTTTGTTTACTCACAGAACATAATATAAGTACTCGGTATTGTTATAGAAAATTTATTAGTCCACTACCTAATATATATATATATATATATATATATATATATATATATATACACATATATATGATTCATACCACATTACTGTGATTCATATACATACATCGAGCTACAAATGTTCTTTAATATCTAATTCGCTCTACCTCGGAAGTAATATATTTTCATACATGTTTAAACATTTATGAAAATATATTAATTCCGAGGTAGAGCGAATTGCATATTAAAGAACATTTGTAGCTCGATGTTATATATATATACATACATATATATATATATATATATATATATATATATATATATATATATATATATATATATATATAATATATATATCTATATATATACATATATACATTACATACATATATATCGGGAACGGTTACTATCAAAGTTATAATTAACCATTTTGATAAGTATACTTGTAAGTATGAATGAAGGATCAAGAAAACGCACTAGATAAAAAGGTGGTGTATAAAATCATGTGGAATCCTTTAAAACAGGGCCATAATTGGATGAGAATAGATTGCTAACTCGATTCAAACTTTAGTTACTGAGGAACCCTTTTGCATTTTATGTAACCTTGTACATACTCATTTGAAATCCACACTTGAAACTTTGAGATCGTTGTGAGAGCATATATAGCATGAGACAAACAGCGAGAGAAAATAGTATAAGACAAGCATCCTGAATGACGTAGAAATAATTTAATAGAAAATTATTATTAATTTTCATTTAGTTAGCATAGGTACAATGGAAAGCTCTTGAGATACAGATCAACTTCATGCCAATAAATTGGTCCTCAGGTGAATTATATTTCGTTTTATTTTGAATATTAAAGTCATAGCCCAAGTTTTTTCTTCAATGTAATGCTGCATCTTGATATTGTGAGAATGATAAATTTTGCTTTTTTTATGAAGGTACTACACCAGGGTAAAATATCTTTATCGTTCATCTTAGTTGAAGCAAGTAATATCGTGCATCTTCCTTGAAGCAAGGAATATCGTTCATCTTTGTTGAAGCAAGCAATATCGTTCATCTTAGTTGAAGCAAGCAATATCGTTCATCTTAGTTGAACCAAGCAATATCGTGCATCTTACTTGAAGCAAGCAATATCGTTCATCTTTGTTGAAGCAAGCAATATCGTTCATCTTTGTTGAACCAAGCAATATCGTTCATCTTAGTTGAAGCAAGCAATATCGTTCATCTTTGTTAAAGCAACCATATCGTGCATCCTACTTGAAGCAAAGCAATATCGTTCATCTTAGTTGAAGCAAGCACTTAGTTGAAGCAAGCAATATCGTTCATCTTTGTTGAAGCAAGCAATATCGTTCATCTTAGTTGAACCAAGCAATATCGTGCATCTTACTTCAAGCAAGCAATATCGTTCATCTTAGTTGAAGCAAGCAAAACGATACATAAAAATAGAATAAAAACGATTATATCAGCGAACAATTATATTTCATTAACCTGACCAGAACAACAGGCTAACAAAGAAAATGTATACGAGTACTCCCGCGTCTAAAGGGCATTCATAAGTATTCTGTTTATGACATTTCCTGTTCATACGAACGAAGCAAACAAACTTATCAGAACCACAACTTTTTCAATAGGTTTTTTGGCCATTGGGGCGTTTCGTTTGCATGAGTGCTGCCTGTTGGAAGTTTTGATAAGTTTGCCTAACTAAAGTTTTCTTTCATGACGGTTTCA
Organism: Macrobrachium nipponense; assembly: GCF_015104395.2. Lineage (NCBI taxonomy): Eukaryota > Metazoa > Arthropoda > Malacostraca > Decapoda > Palaemonidae > Macrobrachium > Macrobrachium nipponense. The sequence continues at coordinate 68,350,660 of NC_087209.1, forward strand.
ACGCTTGCCTTTGGCGCATGAGAGAGAGAGAGAGAGAGAGAGAGAGAGAGAGAGAGAGAGAGAGAGAGAGAGAGAGAGAGAGAAAATCAAGACTGACGGTTACAGGACTGAGGAGTTTTGATAGATTTTGGAGCTCAGGCGGGCTAAAAAAACAAAAAAAAAAAAAAAAAAAAAAAAAAAAAAAAAAAAAAAAAAAAAAAAACTTTTTAATGAAACTTCAGAGAACATTTTATGAGGGGGGTGGGGTGAATTACCTTTACATTTCCCTTGATGCTTATGTACCAGCATCATGTATACCTTTTATTATTTACGACCTAATTATATGTACAGTCACTCATATAAGTTCATGGATGTCCGGGTGTTTGAGAGAGATTTCCATTTCACCCCTTTCTGGATGACAGGTGTCTTGGAGTCCGAAACTGGCCAAATGTTCAATTACCTAACTGCTGTTGAAAGTTTCGGTGTGCCTGTCTTACGTCACTATACAGACCCGTTGTCCAGAAAGGGGTAGGATGGAATTCAGCTTTATGCCCGGAGACATCGAGGAAATTACATGAGTGACCATACTCAAAGTTGCAGAAATGAAAGTTTTTTTTTTTTTACAGATATATTACTAAAGGAAATGCTAACTTCTCATTTAAACGCCAAAAAATAAATAAATAAATAATTAAATAAATAAGCGACAGAGTAGTAATTTTGTTATGATTGAATGTCAGATTTATGTTGTTGTAATAAACCCGTTTTGTATATGAAGTGTCTTCGTACTGTTGTTGTAATAAACCCGTTTTGTATATGAAGTGTCTTCGTACTGTGGTCTTAACTCGGGGGCGTCAGCAATTTCCAAGGGAGACACGAGCCCTAGGGAAAGATGAGAAAAAGAAATCTCTAATTATATTCGTTATTGTCTTAACAAGACTGAGGAACTAATTTTCAGAGTTTATGAAAAAAAAAAGCAAAAGTATCGCCTTATAACTCTTTTAGTTTCCTATAGCCTACTACTTTAGTTAGACTCGTTGGCCTTACATGTTTTGTATTAATTGCTCCCTCCCTATCTCCTGAAACCCCTTCGCTTTGCTTTTATTTTTCCTTGAAATCTGGAAGGAAATTTTACCCAAAGATGCAAAAGGGGCGTGAAGTTAATTGATCTGTGAGTTGTCATTCTACTAATAATTCTGTAAGAATCTGAATTATTCAATTAGTATTTTGCTTTGAATAAATGTATATTTTTGTAGCTCCAACTCTGATTTAGTGACCTTAGATAAGGAGTGGAGTTGCGAGAGAGAGAGAGAGAGAGAGAGAGAGAGAGAGAGAGAGAGAGAGGGCTATTGCTAGTGATCGCCTTGAGAGAGAGAGAGAGAGAGAGAGAGAGAGAGAGAGAGAGAGGAGGGACAAAGTGTTACCAGTCCGCCTTCCGCTATGGCCAAATATGAGAAATACGGAGGCGATGCACCTGTCTTTATATATATATATATATATATATATATATATATAGATATATATATATATATATATATATATATTTGGCCATAGCAATATATATATATATATATATATATAGATATATATATATATATATATATATATATATATATATTTGGCAATAGCAATATATATATATATATATATATATATATATATATATATATATATTTGGCAATAGCAATATATATATATATATATATATATATATATATATATATATATATATATATATATATATATATATATATTACAAAACACACAACCCACACATTCTGCGAACGAATGGTCTGGGCGCTCATGATAAATACTTATTGAGGTAATTGTTTTTGACAAAGGCAGCACGGAGAGCTTAGATATATATTCACACCACTACTCCAAGCATTTCCGTCCGCTGAACAGCGTAACTGCTCGTAAATTGCGGGAGTTATAACCAGTGAGTGTCGCTAAGGGGCTGCACTTATCAAGAAGTCTTCCTCGACGCGTCCTCAGGGATGTTCAGGGTAAATATTTTTATTGAGATAAAAGTTCCTCAATAGTGTTTTAGGATTTCACATTGTCTGTTGGGTTGCCATTATTCTTTAGCGGAAAACATTTGCTGTATTAATAATAATAATAATAATAATAATAATAATAATAATAATTGCCTTCCAAATTCTCGTACAACTTGTGTGGTTCAGTTGGTAGCGCCCTTCCCTTTCAAATGAAAGACCTGGGTTTGATCCCGATGTGAGTGAATTTATTTCTGTTCCACACGTAATTAGGTTGATTATTATTATTATTATTATTAATTATTATTATTGTTGTTGTTGTTGTTGTAGCTAGTATCCATGTATAACCAAGAGGAAAAGATATCTAGTAGGTATATTATTATTATTATTATTATTATTATTATTATTATTATTGTAGCTATAGTAGATTCACATCAGCTGTGCATCTGATGCCTAGGCCCGTCCCTTACGACGCTCCTGATTGGCTGTTGATAAGCCAATCGCAGGGCTGGATACTGTCTCTCGAGAGAGTTCACATAGGCAGGATGTATGTTCCGACTCTCCTGATGGATACTTTTGAAAGACGTATCCCTCAGGAGAAGTGGAACATACATCCTGCCTATGTGAACTCTCTCGAAAGACTGAGAGTTTACAGCCATGTGATTGGGTTATCAACAGCCAATCAGGAGCGTCGTAAGGGACTGGCCTAGACATCAAATGCACGGGTGATGTGAATCTACTATAGTATGCACGTATAGCCAAGTGGAAAAGACATCTAGGTATGCAGTTAATCGTAGCAAATCCATATTTTATTGACGAAAATATAGTTGTCATGAAACATAATCTCAATTTATAATAAAAACCACCATTGAATATCTGTAAATTATATTGTTCTGCATAAAGAGCCTTTTTTATTTTTTGCGAAAGCTATTATATATTTACTTGTAATTCACTGTAGATTTCGTATCTGTTTTTAATCCTAGAGTGATGGTATGGTATACCCATTGCCACGTAAATCTTGAAATCTGTTAAGCTTAGTAATATATTGAAAATATGCTTTATAAAAACTAGAGCATCTATCTCAGCATTACTTTCTTTGATTTTTAATTTCTATATCTAACACAATTTGTTTTGTAAAGCAATTGTATTAGGAATCGTTTAACAAGTTTGGAAGTAGTATTAGTTCTGTCCTATAATGACTATTTCCCTGGCTGTAAATAATTACAGGGTTACTCATGCTTTTTTCTCGTGGGTTTATCCCCATTTTCTTCATTTCTGTTGTCGCAGATTTACTTCGTACATCCTTTTCATTCCATGTTATTGCAGTATTTCATTTTCCTTTATTTATCAACTTTTTTTCGTCCAGTAAATGGAATGGGCAAATTTTTTATTTTACGTTTCCTTGTTCTCTCTCTCTCTCTCTCTCTCTCTCTCGCTCTCTCTCTGCTCTCTCCTCACTCTCTCTCTCTCTATTCTTCTCTCTCCTCTCTCTCTCTTTGTAGATACAATTTTGAAAACTAATTTTGATAATACATTTCGTTGGTATTACAGAAACGTAACAAATCTCTTACACATCTGTTAAATAGAACGATGGTTTTCAGACGAAAGGTTTTGATCAGAACATTTTTGTAAGGATTTTGTTTTTTTTAATTCGGAAAAAGGACAAAAATCTCTCGTGCAGTCTGAGCCAACTGTCTTTTGCAGTTCCTACACTTTTCTTCACCAGAGCTGCATTATATTCGAATAGAAAAGAATTTAGATTGATAGATCATTTTTGCATTTCACGAAGGGAAGTGTTGTTTTAATTATTACTATCGTTTTTTGTATGTTACAGCCGTCCTATTTGGTTTTATGGGAAGTGTTGTTTCAATATTATTAGCATAAGTGTATGTTACTGCTTATGACAACAAATATACAACGAAATGTATGGTCAATCTTTACGTAGGAGACTTTGACAGGCACGCCAATGGAGACATCGACTAACTGACAAACAATTTAAGTATGATCGCTTATAATATGATTAAAGAATTAATCTAAGTCTGTTGATATTTTTGTATAATAAGTAGCGTGAAAATAATATCTCCTCTAATTCTTTTAGGCCTCGTCCACACGGTCGAGCTTTGGTCGACGAACTTTGTCCGATGTGACGTCAGAAGCGGATAAACAGCGGGAAAAGTCAGAACTTTGCCACATTTTCTCCGCTTCTGACGTCACATCGAACAAAGTTCGTCGAGCAAAGCTTGACCGTGTGGACGGGCCTTTAAACAAATATACTCTGATTCAGAGACCAAACCTTCCCATATGCCTGTTATATGGTTTCTAAAATATTTAGTTAAATTTTGGCATTATTGATTAATGACAAAAATAAGCATATGTATGGTATCCACGTAAACCTGCCGTCTTCCAGCCCCAGAAACAGCTTCTCTCGCCGTTGGCACCATTATAAATCAGTATGCAGAATGAATGTATCTTAGTACCGGCCTCGGGACAGTACGTACCTTCCCTGTGGTCAGGAATTTTCGTCTTGACCCTCTCGTATATTACTTTCATTTTCTATGGTATGGGTCCTGGGCTGGTGTTATAAATAAGATAGAAATCTGAAATAAGGAGGGAAATAAAGGAGAGATATAAGCAAACAATTGGAAACAACATAAGGAAGACTAAATATTCACTGCTTCAAAACTATATATAATTTTTTATTTATTTATTTATTTATTTTTTTCTTGTAAAACTCTCATTATTAGAACTTCACACGACGATAATGACTGAAAATGAACTGTGACGCTGAAACATGAAACGAACGCGTATTATTTCCTCATTAAATGCAAACTAACGCGTTTGTTCAGATACTGCTGCATCCCATTGTCCTTGTGTTGACTTCCTGGGAACTTAATTATGGAATGTTCCCGAGCCGTGAAATGAAGGCATTATCGAGTCGTGCATATTTTCCATCGCCTCCTCTGTACGCTTCGTTTTTCTTTTTTTTTCTATTTTGCAAATTTCCTCATTGGGATTTGTCCCTTTATCGTTCGTCTGCTTGCAGTCATTCCCTCACTGTAGGTTTGTGGAGCATTTTTGAGGATGACGAATATTAAACTGCAAATGTTTTCATTGCGTTTTTAATTAATTTATCGACTGAGTTGTTTATATCAACCATCATGACAGCAGCAAAACATCATGAGACGGGGAACAATTATTTGCTAAACGTCGTGCTATACAAAGGAAGTTCTATATTAAACAAAAACTAATTCACTTAATTCGAAATATTAAACTGCAAATGTTTTCATTGCGTTTTTAATTAATTTATCGACTGAGTTGTTTATATCAACCATCATGACAGCAGCAAACACCATCGACACCGGGAACAATTATTTGCTAAACGTCGTGCGATACAAAGGAAGTTCTATATTAAACAAAAACTAATTCACGTAATTCGAAATAGTGATAGAAGAGTGTCGCATTATCGTGTTGTCTTGTTTACATTGTTTATTGATGAAGATAGCAGTAGTGTGTCTCCCTTCCATCTTAACCTCTTTATTTGTGTGTGGAACAGAGAGAGAGAGAGAGAGAGAGAGAGAGAGAGAGAGAGAGAGATAATAATTATGATATTCACGAAGCTTTTCGCTGAATTGTTTGAATTTGAATCGCGTTGGTATCATAAACCTTCCAGCATAAGGACCGTTTTGCGTTTCACAAAATTTTCGAAAAATACAACCGGATTTTCGAGAACGGTTTTCTCAATAATACCTAAGGAAGAACGATGCAAGAGGTGGCTGTCACCAACAGCGCTCTCCACTCAGAGGAGCCGTTCCAGAGCCTGGGCGGGCTGTTCGACCGGATTATCCGTGGCATTTCTGGTCGTGTTCTCTGCAGCACTTTGTGACGCCGGGGAGAAAATGAGGCCTGAAGCCTCATTTTCCGCTTCTTACACAGACGCCATTTCAGCAGTCAAATCAATTCTCTCTCTGGGAGGAGATCTCCATTCCCGAATCTCACTGCTTTCGTTCTATATAATGTAGTGCTGGTATTTTTACTACGAGCGAAGGAAGGAGAGACCCGAAATTCATGCATCCGCGTGATCGGTTTAACTCGCTTTGGGATTGTTGTGTTGTTTTATGCTGAATTTGGGTGTGTATTCAGGCTTCTGTTGATACATTTAACTTTAAAGGAAGGTTTAAGAACAGCTTTACCCTCTTATAGTAAATTTAACATCTTTTATTTTGAAGGAACCGAGACTGCTATTATGGCATAAATCACACTTAATGAATTTCTTTTCTAAAATGATAATATTCACTACTATTGCGTAGCGACATATCAAAGAATTTGTGGAATACAGGGGAGCAAGCGAATGGTAGAGACAATTTAAACAAATTGTGCCTCGGGTTTACAACTTTCAGGAGTTATCTTGTGAGAAAGAAGTGAAATAATACCTATAAACAGACCGAACTCATCTAACGACTTTACGCTTGTTTACATCAATTGAATACTAAGTGGACGAGTGAGCATCCGCCAACTTGCAGCTTTGCAGGGTAATGTTGACCGATCAGTCAATCAGCACAGTCGTGAAGATAAAGGGGAAAACAAAGAGTAATGATACACCAAGATACTATGGAAGGGAATATGTTGTTACTAAGTTTTCAGTTGATGTAAAGCAATAACATTATGAGTTTAGTTGGAACTGCAATGCAAATTTCCTTTCTTTTCCAACGAACACACCCACTGAATATCTATCTGATCATTCGTAGAGGGAGGGCTCAGTTAGAAATATTTCTATGACAATAGAGGTGCAAACGCAATAATGTTTTCGTTTAGTGCAAGATCATAATGATGGCAATGTGTTCTAATGTAGAACAAGCTCGAAAAAAAGGATATAATATGTCATGAAAAATTGGAGCAGGAAGACGATTCCAAAGCCTAGAATTAAAAAACAAGAAACATTCACTCACCATTGTAAGAAAAAGATAGAATTTTTCATTTCTAGAATTCCATCATGATTTCTTCATATTCATTTCTAGAATTCCATCATGATTTCTTCATAGCTGATGAAAATTTTGTTTCCGAATCTTCTAAATTTCTAGTTTTATCCTTTTTTCTTCGCTTATCTTTTCCTCTACCGTCAGGACCGACTACGTGACGTCATTGGGTTGTCCGTTCATTCGGCCTACGCATAAACAAATGCTTCAGAGTTGTTATCCAATTCTTGTTTAAACATCTCAGATCGTGGTGCTTGCTTTACGGATTTTATCCATAGCATTTTGCTTCAAGTATCTCGTTTACAATGAATGGAACCTTCGTGAATTAGTGCTTGCGGTGCGCGTATACTAAGTCACACGTCTAACAAACCAATCCACTTCGTATCTTTCCTCCTTTTCCTCAGCCTCCCAGACTTTTCTTTAGACTCAGCACTCGGAGACTTACTCTATGGCAGTGTTTCTTAAACTTTCTTGTGCATCGGATCCCTTTTATTAAAATGACTCATGTAGCGGACCCCTTATTATGATAATTTCCCTCTTGGGTTTAAAAATGTTTTCAGTGTATAATATAAAGTACTAAAATTGCTACTGAATTATTTATTAATGGCTTATCTTCAACATAAATGTTCACATTTTACTTAAAATAACTTTCACATCATTATTCATTTTGCAATTTTGGACACAAATTGAGCCAAGTTTTGGCCTGAAATTTATCTGATACCGACGGCCAAATTATCCTGCGGACCCCTTGGAACATTCCAAGGACCCCTGCGGGTCCGCGGACCACACTTTAAGAAACACTGCTCTATGGGAACTATCTTACCAATCAATTAATTTGGCATGTTTTAAAATAACACTTGCCTACCCTATTTCATTATGTTAATGAGTAAAAGATGATTTTGCATTAACCTTGTTATAATCGTAAGTGATTTTGCCTATAGTCATTCTAGTTTTGTTTTAATGCTAAAAATCCAAAGAATTGAAAATAAACTAAAAAAAAATTGTTTTCTGATATTTAGCTTGGGACGTCGATGGGAACTCACTCCGTGTAAAATACTTCAACTTCATGTAAAATACTTCACACGCAGGCACAATGAGACGTCGGTCTAGCATGGAAGAGGTGTGTCAATTGACATACTATAATTAGGCGCTTTGATTTAGCTGTCAGTGTCGTGTGTCCTTTGGAAAGCGGATATTATGGGGTTTTAATTGGCAGAAAGAGTCGCACTAATTAACATCCTTTTTTCGGCGATGTCTATCACTGTTCACTCAGCCTAAAATTTCAGCTGATTGTCGTTGTTCCAATTGGCTGGAACCAGGCGATATTGGTATTTAGTTTTCGATTTTCTTATATATATATATATATATATATATATATATATATATATATATATATATATATATATATATATATATATATATATATATATATCTCTCTCTCGAAAAATATAATTTCATATCCAATGTATGTAGGTCTGTATCTATGTATATGCTACCTGGTTTTGGTATACCTTGATTTCCAATTAGAAGTGGTGGTGCCAGTAGGATACAGGCGTCTTATTTTACAGTACGTATTCAGGAATGAGGTTGCTAGCAGCATGGCTCTTCTTGATCCCACCAGAGAATCGTCTTCATTTAAAGTTATATATGAGGAGAGGTGGGTTGCAGGCCGCGAGCATTCGTCGGACCTAGGGAACATTAGGTGAGCGCTGCAAAATTCGGTTAAGACCACCATTTTACCTGACTGTTTTCTGTCTCTGGATATATGTATCTTTACAGTGTAAAATGGACGGGGGCCGGCCGGCTAATGCCATTTTTTAAGGACAGGACTTTGATATTCATACCACTTAATAAGGTGACTTGGAACATCTCCAAACCGCATATGATTTTCGCCTCAGACCTTCGGTTTTGTGACGCCAGGCGATTTATCACGAAAATAACCATTTTTCAAATTATATTTCCTCCCTTGATATTTAATATTAAGACCTAGGATGACTACTATATATAGACCTGATGTAGACCTCCAATCGAATGAGGAGTTTTTTTTCTAAAAGTCATTTTTTTGCTAGATAGAAATGTTTCAATATGGTAAAAAAATGCACCTTATAAATCAGGAGAAAAAAAAAAGACGAAACACAAATTGGAAAAAAGGGCTCTATTTGATTGTTCTATAATGTACTTCTGAGTTATATATCAAATTCCAATGTTATAGCTTTAAACCTAAGTGAGAAGATAGATTTTGAAGGTCAATAAGTATAGTTTTGAGATACGGGCGTTCAAAGTTTTCCTTCGTATTTCTATAAAGACAATGTTAATAAATAAATGATTATTATGAATGTATATTTCTTTTTTGTATCAATAAACCAAAAACTATTTTATTTATTTATCATAATTTAATCATAAATGATGATCCCTTTGCTCATATAATCGTAGCCTGGGGCACTGCTTGGAGCAAGATGGGGCACTCCTTCCTACGCAACTCTCTCTCTCCCCTTCACTAACTCGGCTTATTACAGCGAATTTTCTTTTTCTGTATGTTAGCGAGATGTTTTCCTTGTATTTTCCTCTTTGGCATGATGAAATTCTTGCCGAAACAAAGATAAACAAACGTAAATGCAAGAGAATGTCAGAGGTGAAACTCGAAGATGTACTCTCTTTTTACAAAGATAATTTAAAAAATCATGATTATTATGAATGTTTCATAATTCCATTTTGGGTATTAAAAAACCAAAACTAATGTTTTTTATCATAAATGAAGATCTCTTTGCTCAAAGATCGTAGCCTTAAGGCACAGTGTGACGTGTGCTGTCAGGCAGGAAAGGGGCCTTTCTAGGCAACCCTCCCTCCCCTCTCTCTTCACTAACTACACATTATATTATGATATTATGTAATAATAATTCAGCGATTTTTTTCTTCGTCTGTATGTTAGCGAGAGGTTTTCCTTGTCTTTTCCTCATTGGCATGATGAAATTCTTGCCGAAAAATACATAAACATACGGTAAAAGCAAGCGAATGTCAGAGGTGAAATCGAAAGCATACGCTTTTTTGATGTTTGTTCTCGCACTGATAGTTGGACTTGGTTGGTAGCTGACTGAAGTCTCTCTTCTTGACTCGGGGAATGTCTACAGATGCCATTTCTCCCAATTTCTTTGACAATAATTATCAAAATTTACGATAATAGAAGAAATATTGCATCTTCTTGTACGGATCAATGTTTTAGGCTTATTGAGTTACGTTAACTAATTACCCTGTAACTACGAAAGTAAGAGGAATTTTGACGAAATATTTCGTATACATATTAATCAATTGCCATATGAAGCTCCGTGAATTTTTCATGACTTTGCATTTTTCTTTTCGCCCTATACCACCATATATAAGGGTTCCGGCCGGCCGGCCCCCCTTAATCAAAGGAGAGGAAATCCTAAAAACTTAGAGGGTATCTTGTAGCGCGCCGATACCTTTTGTCGTTCCCTGCAAACCGGCCATCTATGCAGCTATATAAATCATTAACTCTTGGCTAATTGAAACTCTTGAGATACAAAATAAAGCCTGTATTTCTCCAAAATAACTCATCTGAACATTAAATAAATTGAATCTAAAATCCCAAAAAAATCATTAAGACACCATTATTAAAATTGTCACACACTATCATCACTGTCAAAGAAACCCATCAGTCTTTCGCAAATGAATGTCAACAAAGAATTCATTTTCAGTAGTGATAAACCGAATCCATATGTAAAAGAAACCAAACCACATTATCAGAAAATGAAACTGTGAAGTTCATCAATAACAGTAAGTGTCGCACCGCACTTCCTCTTTCAGAGTATCTGAAAAGTAATTGTCACTGAATTTTTAAAGTCTTCTATCCCATCATTCTGCCTTAATCGATGGACCTTCTGCCTCCTTTGGCCTTACGATGTCCTATGTGACCACATAAGTTCTCGTCTAATAGTCTCATTAATTACCACCTAGAGTATATTGCCGCATGACAATGGAATGGATGTAGGGACGTATG
>NC_087209.1:68369117-68386617 GCF_015104395.2 Macrobrachium nipponense
TAATTTATTGATTCAAATTTATCAGAGTTAAATACCATCCTATTTACCTCTGCCAGAGGTAAACACCCATAGATACTGTAAGCAGTACGAGCGGAAGAGCAGTAGTTTCAGAAGGCAAACCACCTTGCAATCATGTTGCCAGTTGCACATAATTTACGACGCCTCTGTTCAATGTATTCCGTATCTTTAGGTCGTCGGTGATAATGTGACCCAAATACGGAAATTCGTGCACTAATTCCAGCCGATGGTTTCCGAGGAAAATTTGTGGTTCTGCGATATGCTTAAGCGATCTTGGGAGCAGCGACATGCACTGGATCTTGGTTTCGTAAATTATATCAAAATCCTCTGCATATTGGAGGCAAGTGTCGATGAGTCGTGGAGACCATGCACTGATGGGGAAATCAGAACCGTATCATCGGCGTAACAGAGGTTGTTTATAGTTGTTTCATTGATAGTGCATCCGATTGGGAGTGAGTTCGATTTGGCATTCAAGGCATCTGTGTACATATTAAACAAGTATGAAGAGAAAATGCCCCCTTGCCGAAGGTGTACGATAATACGTTACCCCATTTGACATAGAACTGCTGTGTAGAGAACCAGCAATGTAAAATGCCAATTAGATATAAGGGTATGCCTCTTTTATGCAGCTTCAGGAAGAGCTTCAGGTAGTTTACTCTGTCAAATGCTTTTCTCACATCCACAAAACAAAGGAAAAACAGGAGAGGCTGATGATAGGTAGTAGTTCAGCAATTCTTTCAGTATGTAGATGCAGGTGTCGGTTGAGTGGTTTGCTTTAAACCCGAACTGGTTGTCAGTGGTGTGTAGAAAGGGGAGAAGTCTCACGAGAAGAAACCGACTTAAGTATCTTCGATGCGATCCTTGTGATTGCAATCGGCCGGTAGTTGCCAGGGTCAGCTGCATCCTTTAGCTTGTTTTGATTAATGGTATCAAGTGAACTAAGAGTAGGGAGTCTGGAAGAAACAATTGAATTATGCATTGAATAGGGCAGCTAGCAAAATGTAAATTAGCGGATGGCAGAATTTGAAAGCCTCTGCGGGAAGACCATCACAGCCGGGCGATTTATTATTAGGTAGACTGTTTATGGCATTGCTGATATTACCTGGCGTAATACGGTCTGCAAAATGAAATTGAATGTTGTCAGTAAGGAGATTATCTACATCCCTTCGGGAATCTTGATCATTTATGCAATTCAGGTGGATATGTTGAAGTGATCGCCCCACATACTTGCGATAGCCTCGTCTCCGACTGCTTCCCCTACTCTCTGTGATAGCTTTCCAAAGACGAGGATAAACACCAGGTTCTAAGTTTCTAGACATTGCATCGGCTCTTAGTTGTTCTTCATTTAATCTGCAGTGCTTCAGAGTAAGTGTGAACTGCGGTCTCGCCTGTCTCATTAGTAATGCAGTGTGTCCTTCCCTGGGGCTACCATTTTGCCTCCACAGTAAAAAACATTTTTCGTGAGTATGTTTACAGGTCTTTAACCAAGTCATTCCATCCAGGTATATTACGAGAATTACCTTGACGAAATCTATAGGCAGCCCTGCCCGAAGCAAGCATAGCGGAGATTATGTTCGAATAGAATTCATTCAGATTCCTCCTGCCGGTTGAAACTATTGACCGCAACCTGGTTACCGTGGTCGCCCTAAAGTATCTGGTTTTCTGTTGTTTTTTAAAATCCCAGTTTACCGCTAGTGGGCGGTCAGTTAGGGGGTTTACGGTAGGGAGGGTGGGATGGGGGTACTGAATGACGCCTGTAATGGGATGACACCTGTAATGGGATGTGATCGTAGCCCGTTGCAAGATCGTAGCGAATATTGCAGGCCATAATAGAATCATGAAGATGTGGAGATGTGATGCAGTGATCCAGCCAGGAGGTTGTAATTGCGTCTGCTCTATTATGTACATATGAATAGGAGGAGGAAGGGAGGAGCAGTTACATCGCTAATTTTGGAGAACATGATTTTGACAGAAGCGAGTAAGTTCATTATAAAATTTTGTGGGGTGAGAATTAAGGTCCCCGATTATACAAATATGGTCAGCAGGGAGAATCGTGAATAAATACTGTGTAACTCCCCTAGGATCATGTAGTAATGATCAAAATTATTATTTTCCCATGGCATATAAACATCAATTATTAGGATTTTAGAGTTCCCTACTGTCACTTGAAGCCCCAGCAATCTGTCACCCCTGTAGGTCATCACCTTTATCATATCGTCTAACGATTTGTGCCACAGGAAAGAAAGTCCCCCTTTCGGGCGACCGGCTATGATTTGACCTGTAACTTGCATCGATGAAGTCGAGAAGGTTCTGAAGTCTTCATGTATTGAATCGCAGATAACAAGGTATGTGGCCAGAGGAGCGTTTCTTGCAATGCAATGATGCCGTTGAAACTTTCGCAGAACATGTTTAGGAGAGGAATGTTCTGCTTGAGGCCAAAAATATTCCAAGAGATTATGTATAATGTATCTTTGGCTACACACGAAGGTGGGAGATGAATGCGTTGATCATTTGGGTGGATGGTGGGTTAGCTAGGGGGAGTGGCAGTCACTCGCCGTGGGCGGTTGGCTGACTCTTGCGGTGGAAATAACCCTGGTTGGGGTGTCAGTAAGTTCCCCTGGGGGTGGTTGGTTCCGGATTAGTTTATATCTTGAAACTAATATATTAGGACCAAAATTCTCGCCTTTAAGAACGTCGAGGTGTTGAAATAGGCAGGTAATCCTGTAAGCCACTTTATGTTTACTTCTGCATGGGAGTTCGTGAGAGATGAGTGGGACAGAGCCAGTGAGAAGCTTGACTCTCTCCACTATGGCGTCTAGCGTCACTGATGAGGGGAGATTGTGAATTTCTACGTGACATCTCTTCTCAGGTGTCGGGCGAGGTGAAACACGAATTGTTAGGGCTCCGGGTCTAGCGGCCAAACGAGAGGTTCTTCTCTTCTTTCTGCTTGTTTGTATCTGCCAGCCGCCAGACCCCTCATGATCACTCTCATCTGCATCTAAGATGGGGGGTTGGGGGGGAAAAGATAGGGTGGGGAGAATCACGAGGGCTAGTAATCATCACCGGAGATCTATCTTCCACAGGAGGCACTTATTTAACGTCTGTGGTTTTTGGAGGCCGTTTGCAAAAATCATCTTTCAAGGTCGTGTATTAAACAATGTTTAGGTCAGAGTATCTGGCTTATTATAAGTTAAATCAGTTATTATTATTATTATTATTATTATTATTATTATTATTATTATTATTTTTATTATTATTATTATTATTATTATTAAGGTTCCCCGAAGAACTTTTTCCTAGAGAAGTAGTAAGAATTAAAGCAAAGTTCGTTGTAATTGGTCAGCTAGAGGGAATGAGGCCTGTGGAAATGACTACAAGTATAAGGCAGAAATGGATCCTGTCTTGTAGTGTGTCACGCTTGGCGCGTATATATATATATATATATATATATATATATATATATATATATATATATATATATATATATATATATATATATATATATATATATATATATATATATATATATATATATATATATATATATATATATATATATATATATATATATATATATATATATATATATATATATATATATATATATATATATATATAATGTAAGTATGATATAAAGAAAGAAGAAATTAGTTTCTCTCTCTCTCTCTCTCTCTCTCTCTCTCTCTCTCTCTCTCTCTCTCAGCGGCCCTTAACAAGCTTTCTAGTTAATTGCTTCTTTCATAAAATGGAAACTTTTCACCTCAGACGCCGTCAGCGAGTTTTTTACTGCGACGGAGGCTTTGCATAAGAAAACGAATTACCAGGGGACTGGGAGATTAGTTTCTGTATAAATATTTAAGTATCATGTGTAACTTTTGTAACATCTCTGCCTTACAGGGAAGCAGCGCCTGTGTCGTAATTTAATCTCGGGATTAATATAAATCAAAGAGAGCGAGGCAAGAGCGAACAGAGTTGAGAATTAAATGACAGAGACAGGTAAACTTGAGTGCTAAGTAAGTCGTAGTTCCTCACTGGATGAGTGGGCTTCGTACTCGCCTATCAATCTGGTAGTCAGAGTTCGCTTCCCGCGGCCGCTAGTTTGGAATCAGAGGAATTTGTATCTGGTGGCTAGAAATTAATTTCTCGATATGATGTGTTTGAATCCACAATAAGCTGTAGGTATCGTTGTTTAAGAAAGCAATTTGTTCAGAGCCACGTAAAAAAATAATCTAAACAGTTCAGTGGTCTGGTAAAACTAAGATATACTTATTATTTTAGTATTTCATGTTTCCAAAGAACGACTTTGATTCTCATGCGATGAGCAACGGTTTATTATTATCATTATCAGTTGAAACTTGTTCATATGGAACAAGCAAATTCAAACTTCCAAAGAATATGTTGTTCACTAGGAAGAAGCAGGAGGAAGTAAAAGAAATACAGGAAGCAGATGAAAATAGATGAAAATGTATTAAGGTACAAGGATAATATTATTTGGAGGTAATGCATTGCATTTTCGCGAGAACATATGAAGACCCAACCGCACGACATCCGCTGAGAGGCGTTTTACACGTTTCCTTTACATACTATTTTGCGTGTGCTGACTTAAGACGTGAATTGGAATTGATTATTATTCGTCGATGGTTGTGCGTTGGTCTTGTTTTCAAGTTATGTCTCTTGACATTGGTAAAAGAATTTTTTTATGATGTATAGAGGATGAGAGAAGTGAGTCTTCTAAGAAAGGTTTATGGTAATGACCTTTTTATCCCTTCAGCGAAGACAGAATCGCATATGGAAAGTAGTTTACATGATTCAGAAAACGCATAGGAAGGAAAGAAAAATCCTGCCTTTGACAGTGAATCTTATGAATGATTCCATAAATAGACCAAACAGCGTATTGATATTTTTAGACAATATTGTAGGCTCTGGAGGTCTTATGCGTATAACGAGAATGTTAGTCTGAAAGAGATACCCAAAACCAGATCTTTTCCAAAGCCCATGGCAACGAAGGCTGTCTCCACTGAATATATATATATATATATATATATATATATATATATTATATATATATATATATATATATATATATATATATATATATATATATATATATATATATATATATAATAAAAGGAGCCCATAGAAACGCCAAAATATACAGAGGTAATGAACATCTCAAAGGGCGCATGGGATCAGATGTCATCGATAAAGTTTTCATTCAAACCAACACTTAAGAGGATAAAAGGAAGATTATCAGTGGGAGTGACCTAAATTGGCTAACTGTGGATGGATCTCTTGGTATAAATACCACCTTTTCTGTAACTTTTTTCATTCATCTACCTGACCGAGGGAGACAGCAGTCGCTGAAATATAGTATTTCTTTTCTCTCTATATTTTGGCGTTTTATGGGCTCCTTTCATTAGATGGAATTCCGTTGTAACAAAATTTTTCCAGTCATATATATATTGTGTATGTGTGTGCTTTTGCCTATAGATTACAGCGAGATTGTTTCAAATAGAGTCACTGAAGTACTTCTTTTTCCATGAGGAAAATCAAGAAAAATACAAAGGAAAGAAGAGACCTGGGCATAGCGTGACGTACACAAATCACTTACGACGAGGGACCTCGAGCCAGAATGTGAAGCATCTATTCAGGGGTTTGTTTATTGCATTAAATCAGAAAAAAACATTAATTATATTGTTCCTTTATATCATTCTTTGGATTGAGTGATGACTCTGAAGAACTGTTATTATTGTACTTCTTAACAGCATGATCTGTTGAAATAAATTCGGAGATTTAACTTGGTCCATGCGGTAAAATATGAATAATGCGCATACGTTTCATTCAGGTAACTGAATATAGAATTAAATGTGAGTAAAATGCAGTCTCTCCACAATCAGTAAATTATTTACTTGCAAAGAAACATCCAGGGTTGAAGGAGAGCAGTGGTAAGATTATAGTTAAGAACGGAAAAGAAAAATTATCTGTTAACAGATAAATATCTGTACAGAGAGAGAGAGAGAGAGAGAGAGAGAGAGAGAGAGAGAGAGAGAGAGACCTTACAGACCTTACCTTACATCTTGTTCGGGTTGCCCAGGTCCCTCAGTGTGAGGCACCTCTAATGTCTACCAGAGAGTTGCTAGTACATCTTCCGGTATATTTTGCATCTTCCAATCTTGGATGGTCTGGGATGCAGTTTAGATATTTGTCGAGCTTATTCTTAAAACACATCTACGCTCACTCCTGATATATTCCTCAGATGAGCTGGCAACGCATTGAATAGACGCTGCATTATCGATGCTGGTGCGTAGTGGATTAATGTCCTGTGTGCTTTCCTTATTTTTTCCTGGTATAGTTTTGGGCACTATTAATCTACCTCTGCTTGCTCTTTCTGATATTTTTAGTTCCATGATATTTTCTGCTATTCCTTCATCTGTTTCCATGCCTGAATTATCATGTAGCGTTCTCTTCTCCTTTCTAGACTATATAATTTTAAGAATTGTAGTCTTTCCCAGTAGTCTAGGTCCTTAACTTCTTCTATTCTAGCTGTAAAGGACCTTTGTACACTCTCTAATTTGTGCAATATCCTTTTGATAGTGTGGGTACCATATCATATTGCAATATTCAAGTGGACTACGAACATATGTTTTATAAAGCATAATCATGTGTTTCAGCTTTTCTTGTTTTGAAGTGCCGTAACAACATTCCCATTTTTTGCTTTACATTTTGCCAACAGAGTTGCTATTTGATCATTGCATAACATGTTCCTATTCATCATCACACCAAGGTCTTTAACTGCTTCCTTATTATTTTGTGATGGTCTCATTATTAGGTCCCTTATATGCATATAGCTTTCCTTCTCTGTCTCCATATTTATTGATTCAAATTTATCAGAGTTAAATACCATCCTATTTACCTCTGCCCAATCATATACTTTGTTAAGGTCTCTTTGTAGAGCGTTCCTATCTTCATCACAAGTAATTTCTCTACTTATTCTTGTGTCATCTGCGAAACTACTCACTACCGAATCCTTAACATTATTGTCTATGTCTTCAATCATAATAACAAACAGTATTGCAGCTAACACCGTACCTTGCGGCACACCGGATATTACCTTGGCTTCATCGATTTCTCGTCGTTTGCAATAACTATCTGTTTTCTGTTGTGTAAAAATTCTTTTAACCATCTTCCTACTTTATCCACGATATTTTGTGTGTTTTCTAATTTTTTTCGCTAATATATTATGGTCTACTTTATCAAAAGCTTTTGCAAAGTCTAAATAAACCACATCTGTTTCATTTCCGCTTTTCATATTTTTGAATATGTTCTCACGGTGGACTAACAGTTGGGTTTGTGTACTTTTTCCGGGTACGAAACCATGTTGTCCTTTATTAAACAAATTATTTTTTATTAAATGTTTCATAATATTTTTCTTTCTTCAGTTACCCTTTCATACACTTCATAATATGTGATGTTAGACTCACAGGCCTATAATTACTTGCCTCTAGTCTTGATCCACTTTTGAAAGTAGGGGTAATATATGCTAATTTGTGCTCATCATATATCTTGCCTGTATCTACACTTTATCTTAATAATATTGCAAGTGGCTTTGCGATAGAATGAACTACTTTCTTTAACAAAATAGCAGGAATTCCATCAGGCCCTGCAGCAGCTCCATTTTTAATTTCATTAATAGCCTGCACAATATCAGCTTCATTAATATCTATGTCAGCTAAATATTCACTATTTTCATCCCTTACTTCTATATCATTATCTCCATTATCTATTCTAGGGGTGAATTCTCTCTTATATCGTTCTGCCAGTATGTTGCAAATTTCCTTTTTTTCATTCGTTAATCTCCCTTCAATTCTCAGAGGGCCTATTTCTATTCTTCTTTTATTCATCTTCTTCGCATATGAGTATAATAGTTTTGGGGTTTTGCTTGATATTTAATAGGGTTTTTTCTTCCAAGTCCCGTTTTTCATTTTCTTTTGATTGTATAATCTTTTGTCTGCATTTTCTATCTTACTTTTTAGTTCTATAACTTTCTCATGCATTTTTTTTTCTTTTGCAAGACCTTTTTTCCACTTTCTGATTTTCTGGAACAAGATCCTTCTGTCTCTTGTATGCATGAATGATGTTTACTTTTCTTCTTCGGTATAGTATTTTTCCACTATTTTCTCCATATTTTATATAATATCTCCGTATTTACCCTTATGTCATCACTTACGAAAATGTTATCCAATCTTTGTTTAATTCTTCATTAATTTCTGACCATTTTATATTTTTACTGTAGAAGTTGTATTTTCCATATCCTTCCCACTTTTTCATTTCTTGCTTATCTCTATTTTCACTTGCTTTGGAATGAACTGTTAATTCTATGACATTATGGTCTGAAATACTCGCATTATAAACTATTATTTCTTTAACATAATTCATCTCGTTCACAAATACTAGGTCTAAAGTATTTTCCTTTCTTGTTGGCAGGTGATTTATTTGTTGAATAAGTTGTATTCTAGTAGCATATCTAATAGCTTTTCAAATTGCCTCTTATCTTCTGCACTACTATTATTCTCTCTTTTTTATATGTATAAGTTCAACCACAATCTCCTATTCGTTCTTTCCATTCTACGAAAGGAAAGTTGAAGTCACCAGATAGGAGAATAGTCCAGTCCTTGTGATTTCTACATATATCATCCAATTTTTCAATTATTAAGTCAAACTCTTTAGTATTAGGAGGTCTATATATTACTATGTTCATCAATTTTTCAGATTCAAATTCTACCGCTATTAGTTCACATTCTGAGTTACTATATTTCTCATATATTTTTCCTTGTTTTTTGTCTTTCCCATATATTGCGGTTCCCCCTTGATTCCTATTTTTTCTATCTGATCTATAAGTTTGGAACCCTTTTATTTGATCATCATTCCCAGTCTCTTGGGAATACCAGGTTTCACTTATATTCATTATATCTATTTTCTTTTATTTTCATTTTGGGTTAGTTCTTCTAAGTACTCTATTTTTCTTTTGAGTTACTCGTAACTAAACCCTGCGCATTCATCACTATGATGGTTTGCGTGTTTTCTCCTCATTTAATACTGGTAGTAATAAGGATTTTCCCATGTCTCTTTCCTGTTCTGGTATGTTGTTCTTTTTTTCATTTCCAGAAATTCTGACATTAAAAAAATCCAACTTTTCCATAATATTTGATCTTCCTTCAATCATAATTATTAATTTTGTATCTGAATCTGCAATTTTCTCCGTTTCTGCAATATCCTCTTGCATAATAATACATTATTATCTCTTGAGTAGAATTTCGGAGCTGAGCTTTGTAATTTTTGCTGCTGGAAACCTCTGTATCTCCATTGGTGGTTTGCTTTTCTCTTTTACCTGATATTCTTGATTTCTCTCTTTATTTGTTTTCTTTCTTATTTTGGATTTTTTTACTTGGTTGGTTATTTATTTGATTATGATTCATGGCTACAGGGTGCATATATTTGCATTTTTTGTCGAACTTACATCCTTTTCCTTCTTTTAGGTTTTTACATATTTTGGGATGCGATTCTCTGCAATCTCCCCATCCCCATCCATCTAAGTATGCACATTTACCATATATTTCATAGTTTTGACATATCTTAGGATGTTTGTAGTAACATCTTTCTCCAAATCTGCAATTCCCTCTTTTCAAAAGGTTGCAGATTTTGTCTTTCTTGTCTATTTTTCCTCTTTCCCGTCATTGTATAGATCTGGGTAGAGCCTCTTCGGGATTTGCTTTTCTGTTGTCATATCGTAATTTATTTTCTTCGTAGGTATGCTGCTTTATTGCCTCATATGTAGTATCAATGAGTATCTCTGCATCCATACTTTTTATCTTGTTCTTTTGTTTTCCTTAGTTTTTTCTGTCATTTCATTTTTGTTTACTTCTCTTCCGTTTTCCTCTTCTTCTTTTTCCCTTCTTCTTCTTCCTCTTCCTCTTCTTCTTCATCCTCAACTATTTGTACATTCAATCTTGATTTAATAACATTGTCTATCCATGATAGACATGTTGAACAACAAAAAATTCTTGTATCTTTTCTCAAATCTTGTATTACACCTCAGCACACTGTGGATGGTTCGGAATGTTGCATGCAGCACATTTTCTGATTAGGTTTTGTGGATTGACTATGCTATACCAAACCTTACACAGTTTGCATGCTTTTGGCATTCTTTTTCCTAATGCATCAATTAGGATATTCACAAGATTCACCTTATTCATTTTCTTTGTCGGAATATGTTGGTTTATGTATATTTTCTTTATGAGTCTCTTGACCACTTGGATTTTATTTGGAACTTCTTCAATTATTTTCAAGATGTTTTCATTAGATTTGTTCCAGTTTGAAGGATTATATCCTTCTAATATATCTATGAATGCTTTTGTATCTTTTTGGTTAGGACTGTTGCTGATTTCATAGATGAGAAATGCCAGTTCCCTTCCTGCTACCTCATCGTATTGCGAATCTGCTAAACACGCCCCAAATTACGCCACCTCTTCCCGCAGTTGGACTTACTGCCATCTTGTTCTGATTTATAGTATTACACTTGATAAATAAACTAACTTTAGAAAGACGCTTTATCCTACTATTTCACACTAATCTTATCACCGATAGTTCACGAACACTTCTAGATATTTCTCAAATTCTAGTCGTATGTTAAACTTGTGATATCTGTTGATTATTGTGACTTCACGCGGGTACGTCTCACCAAGCAAGATGGCTACTACGAGAGAGAGAGAGAGAATGTTAATGACGAATAAAGCTCGTCTTTTTCGAAATTTAAAATGATGGAAAACTTAAACTAGAGTAGAGAGAGAGAGAGAGAGAGAGAGAGAGAGAGAGAGAGAGAGAGAGAGAGAGAAAGGCTTCGAACGAATCACATCCCTTGAAGACAAACGCGGCTCAGATAAATGTAAAAATATGAAGGCAACTTCACCGTATTTTTACAGCTCTGCGGGGGACTCCTGCCCAAGGTCTCTTGTTATGGTCCCGGAATTGTGAAACTGCAGGATTTTCAGGATGGAAATAGGTTGTTTTCTGTTTTATTTCTCTCCGTTTCCCGAAATTTTGATTCGTTTACTGGTTCCCGGTGTGTATGATATTATTTCCTTTGGCAGAATGGAATTTAATCTTTTTATACTTCGTATTTAATGCAGTTTTAAAGGAATTTGTCTATAAACATCATTGGATTGTATTTTTGTAAGATGTATGGGACCGACCAGGAGGGGTGTAGTCTGTAGTTAACTATTACACCTCTGCTGAATTTTTGGAGGAATAAGGCACTTGTCTGTTAGTCGACTGTGTTTGGTTAGCAACTTGTCTGAAAATGCGAGTATAGAACCAGCATTGGTAACCACCAGAAATACACCTACGTGTATATATATTCCTATATACTACATACATAACATCATACATACATACATACTATTCATATATATATATATATATATATATATATATATATATATATATATATATATATATATATATAGATATATAAAAAATATATATATATATATATATATATATATATATATATATATATAGTATATATATATATATATATATATATATATATATATATATATATTATCCAATATCTATCTATCTATACTCTATAATATAATATATATATATATATATAATATATATATATATATATATATATATATTATATATATATATATATATATATATATATATAGTGTGTATATATATAGATATATGTGTGTGGTGTATATATACGTATATATATATATATATATATATATATATATATATATATATATATATCTATATATATATATATATATATATATATATATATATATATGTCTGTATATATATATATATATATATATATATATATATATATATATATATATATATATATATATATATATATATATATATATATATATATATATAGAATACTTGATCACGAAGCATATAAAACGTGATGCTATGTATATATAAACGGATTTTTACTTTTTTGCCAACGAAGGTAAAACAATGAAAAAAGCTTTTTCATTTTTTCCTTCGTGGCAAAAAACCTTTATATATATATATATATATATATATATATATATATATATATATATATATATATATATATATACTCATATATATATATATATATATATATATATATATATATATATATATATATATATATATATATATATATATATATATATATATATATATATATATATATATACTCATGTTCAGTAAAGACTTTATCAGGATAGCCATAGATTATGAACTTAAAATGTACTAGTGAGTTAAAGATACCTAGCCCTTCCTTGCCTATTACTGCATATTTACTTTCAGAGGGCTTTAGTTTACTTGAATAAAAAGCTATAGGAAAGAACTGTTTATCATATTACTGAAGTAATACCCTCTTACCCCTTGGTCCTGAGGCGGTCCTGGTTTTGCTAATAAAAAAAATTCCTTATTTAAATCAGGGATTTTTTAAGTTAGGTGAGCTGCATTATTTCCGCTTTTAAGATATCGAACGCCTGTTTATGCTTTTTAGACCATAATAAATCTACGCTCTCCTTCGTAAGATCTGTTAAAGGAGCTGTCATGATTTGAGAAGTTACATATTTGCATACGATTGT
Organism: Macrobrachium nipponense; assembly: GCF_015104395.2. NCBI lineage: Eukaryota > Metazoa > Arthropoda > Malacostraca > Decapoda > Palaemonidae > Macrobrachium > Macrobrachium nipponense. The sequence continues at coordinate 68,381,789 of NC_087209.1, forward strand.
AATACCCACTAAAGCGCAAAAGTGCTGTATCCCCCTTTACGTTAATAAGTACCGGAAAGTTATGAATAGCCGACACCTTACCATGGACTACTTTAAGACCTTGACTAGACACATAAAACCTAGATCACATGTTCGGTTTTAAAAAACTCACATTTAGATATTTTACTCTGAGATTATTTGTCCTTGGCTCTGTAGCATAGCTCTACTTTATGTGAATGTACTTCTAAAGTATTAGAAAAGATTACAAGATTATCCATATATGCATGTAGGTTATCCCCTAAAAGTCTCCAAACACTATATTGTAATTGGGGCGCAACGTAAGCCGGAGGCATACGTAAAAATTGATAATGTCCCCTGAGTGTGCTGAAAACGGTGTATGAGGTACAATCACTTAGGTATGGTATTCTGGTAAAAAGTATTTAAGTAAGTCCAAGCTGGTGAAAAATTTATTCTAACCTAACAGAGATAAGATGTCGTCGCTACATGGCACTGGAAACTATCGGGAGTCGTTTCCTTGTTTAAGCGTCAGAAATCTACGCAGATACGCCAAGTCCGATCTTTTATGGCATGACGTTTGAGGGAAAAATTATATGGGCTTATGTGATTTCCTAATGACTCCTATTACTAACATTTTTCAATTTCGTCATTTATCTCTATTTTGAAATTTCATTGAGAGTCTACACGAAGGTACGTATATAGCTTTATGTTTGTCCTTAGACCGTATTTTGTGTTAAATTACATCCGTTTTTTTTCCAGAGATCACTCGCCAGTGGAGAAACTTCCTGGTATTCAGGTAAAAGATAAAAAAATTTCTGCTGAATCACCTCTGCTTGAATGACTTTACGGATATTACTTTAGATAGATTATCAGAGAGATTCATCTACGACTGGTTGGGCGGGATTAAAAATTAGCAACAATAAAAAAAAATGCGATATTTATAACTTCCGTATCCACGATATGTATACGTTTGTGGATCACTAGATTAACTTGTTGCTGTGTCAACCGTGTCTAGGGCTTTGTTCGCGGAAATCGTTATATTTCAGAGTGTCGGGAAGGATTAAAATTTCATTTCCCAGCAAAGTCTTTTTACACGCACTAAGACATTCGAGGGGTGCATGCTTCTCGAGATTTTTGCGTGCAAAGTGCGACTGCGGTTGTGGGAGAATTCTGTTGGGTCATTTGAACAATGTTACGATTTATGAGACAAATGTATAGTTCCTTTATATAAGTTATTATTTGATTAACTGTCTCATTTTTGTTCAAATGGATTTTACTATGTTTGAAGGTTTATAGGATTTTCCTTTGATAAACACGCCTTATTTTGCAGGATGTAAGATAATATTTTGTATACCCCTAGTTGAATCTTACAATTACACTAGATACAGATCAATGTTTTTTATAACTATAGAGGTATCTGTAAGCGCTCGCTTATCCGGACTTCTCATTAGGGAAGTTCGAACAACAGACGGTGAGTCCGTAAATACAGGATATTACGTGTACTAAAGAAATAAAACAAGATACTCTAATTTTTACGGCGCGTACAGTTGGGCTTAATCCACCACTACTTATAATAACTTACGTATTAAAAAAAAAACGAAAACCTGCTCTGATTACTTTATACGGTCGTGTGTTTCATAGGAAAAATCCTTTTTAATTCAAAAAGATATTGGCATGTATGCCACCAACATCGCTTTTCCCCACTCTGCTAGAGTCGCTTATTGTGTGGAATTTGCTATGCTTTGAACACTTCGGCAGTTTTGCCTGACCTTGACCCGTTGACTAGGTTCACACAGTCACCGAGTTTGCTTGTTTGATTCTGAACGGGCTACTGTTTTCTATTTCTTTTTGTAATATTAGGATCCTTCTCTTTATTACCATCGGCAACGTATTGTGTGTTTTTAGCATTATGTTGCTGGTTACGTATAAAGCAATGAATGACGAACTATTAGGAACTGAGCGATTACTAATAAGACAAGTTATCACTACTGCATTCCATATTAACTGTTTGTACTTCATTCTTTGCTAAAATTTGAAATAGTGAGGGATCCTGGTCAGCGCATTTAGCCTGATGAAAGTTTTTTACAGACATGTTATTCCTTGCAATCCAGCCATATTTTTATGTTAAGTTGAGTCATTGAGGTTCGATATTTTATAATAACTCAAAAAAACTCAAGGCTAAAACTGCGATCGCGACTTTGCAAAGGAGCATTTTATTGTCATGACCCGAAATAGTGTTACCTCTAATTTATATAGATTTGTACGGGTGTTCCACTTGTTTTTGTGTGTTTTCTAATCACTACGGTACTTAACGACCCTATCCATGCATCTGTATAAAATACAGACGTCCACTGCGTAAACGCATATTCACTGTTTAATATGATTTGTTACGTAAGGGATTAATAATCACCCAAAATGATAAAATTAACATAGTATATAATTATGATATTTCAGTAGAACTTCTGGAAACAGACACTCAAAGATAAAAAACTCGCAGTAGCGAAATCTCAATGATGTAGATAATTTCTGTAAAAAAGTAGATTAAGAATGTCTCGTAACTTCAGCCACAGGAATAACGAAATTCGACCTGTAAAGGAAACACTCAAAGTTACTCCAAATGAATAAAAAATTGTACTTAGCTTGCTTTTGTGGGAAGTCACGGTGTTCCGATAACGACACACGGCCTTGGTCCTCCTTCTCTATTTAGCGGATGACCTGGTTTGGCTTCAGTTTCCCCCGTGCGCATTGTTTCGATGATTCGAGCCCTTGAAAGATCCGATGCTGCAGACGCGTGGTTTGTTTCTTGAAGTGCCGGAAATGGCTCACTAACGATGTTTTCTTGAATGATTCTAATGAGAGACGAAGCTTCCGTTGCCGTAGGAAAAGGACACGTCGGTTTTGTTTCTTGAAGTTATTCACTAAACGATGATACTAAGTTGCTTGACGAATCTTGTTGTTTTCTGAAGTCGCTCACTAACGATGATACTAGGTTGCTTGAAGAATCTGCTGCTTTCGTCGTCGTTGACTTCATGATTTATTATTCTGTTTTTTCTTCGTAGGACGTTGTAGAGTTCTTCTGGTCCACTGCCACCAATATTAGGGCTTGTGCTTGTATGATAAGGCGCCCTTATGATGGTAATGTTAGGACTAGCGATAATCTTACGCTAAGTCGGTTGGTATTGCACTTCCATCTTCAATGGAGTGTCTGGGGGTTTGTAGATCACTTACGAAGTCGGTATATCTTGTTAGTTATTACGACGATGTGTTAAACTCATGGTGAGGAGGTTCTTGTAGAAAAACACCGAAGTATAAAAATAGATATATTCTTGAAGTTTTACATGCTGAAGATCAGATATGATTGTACAAGTCTTCTATGACGATAGCTTGATCGCTTCTGCCAATGATGATGGCTAATCCTATTCCTCTACATGATAAAGCTTAGGTAAAGAGGTACAGGTCTTCTAATGTCGATAGCTAACTCTGTTCTGCTTGTCTACCATCTCTGTTACAAGTTATGAAGGAACAGACAGTAGTTCGAACATATGAACATACATACAAATGACATAGTTTCATACGAACACACAATCAAAATGAGACACGCTCAGAATCACGTAGGCCGTTTGAATATAGGTCGGGGTAGTTGTCCTCAAGCAGGGAGCTTGGACTAATGTTTATAAACAATTGAATGACTACAGGTGACGTCATGTTATCTTAGCCTACATACTTATTGTATCGTCATCTTTAGCGTCTCTAGTCTGATCACATTCCTGCAAGCAATCTTTTATATATATGGACTAACATTCCATTATTATTATTAAAACTTACTTACATATATATATATATATATATATATATATATATATATATATATATATATATATATATGATAGATATATATATACTACGTTTATCGATCTCTTTCGTCTACCCAGCATTCAAGTAATTATTTTGATTTTAAAAAACAGGCGAGCCATATTCTTCTTCCTCCAAATATCAGCTGATTTGGGCGGGAAACCAAAGCTAGCCTGCCAGATGTACGAATTTCCTAATTTGGGGGGAAAAAAAAAAATAGACTCTTGTCAGCTTTAGGGACGTATCTCAAAGGGAAGGATGTAGACAGACTGGTACTTCTTAGGCCTATATCTTAAGCTCTTTTTCCTGTGAACCCTCTGCTGGCTGTATGTTCTCTTTCCAGGATTGCCTTGCTCGTGGGGGGTTAAGCTGACTCCCAACACCCATGAAAACACCTGGATTCGGTCTCAGACAGCTCCAGTTTGTGACCTTGAACGGATGTCCGACCACCCACCTTCCATTTAGGCCTATCCATGGCGTTAGTGGCGCCCGCCCAGCCCCAGACAAAGCCGGGCGCCACATTTTCTACAAAGGTCCACACTAATCATGGCATCCAGGTACGTCTTGTGAAGCAGCCATATTGCCAGTTCCTTCCCTCCTAATTTTCATAAATCCAACTTCTACTCCATTGAATATCCCTTTGTTCTCACTGCCTCATGGCCGCATGTTTCCCTTGTGTGATCGTCCCAGACCAATGAAGTCTTCAGTGCATACCTCAGTGAAACATTAGAGTTCCTTTGCCCCAGTGTTAGAGAACTGAATAATCGTAATTTGTGCAAGAAATCTTTTTTTCTTTTATCTTGTTTAACTGCTGGGATTTTTTTTCCAGATCCCTGAGTCACGTGTCCAGTTTGTCCGCCCGCAAGTGTTTGCATTACCGCAAGATATCGAAACCCAGCTTTCATTACTGAACTTCATTTTGCGCCAGCAATCATTCACTTGAGAGATATTATTAGTCCATGTGGGGACCAGTTGCATTT
>NC_087209.1:68399117-68419117 GCF_015104395.2 Macrobrachium nipponense
GAATGATTAAAGGATGATCATATCTTTGTAATGGAAAAGAGAGAGAGAGAGAGAGAGAGAGAGAGAGAGAGAGAGAGAGAGAGAGAGAGTTTTCTGTCCCGATCTCCAATAGGACACAATTACAAAAGTTAATGGCTTGGAACTGCTCGTTCAGTGGTCATTAATGGACTAAACAACGTAAGGGGCAAAAAGAAGGATAGCTATGTCCTAAAACGATGTAATAGGAGAGATGAAGATACACACACACACACACACAGAGGGAGGAGAGAGAGAGAGAGAGAGTGAGAGAGAGAGAGAGAGAGAGAGAGAGAGAGAGAGACGATGGCCAGATAGTTCTTGTAATTCTGTTAAAGGACTCGACCAGGATATTGGTCATTCGAGTGTATCATTGAGAAAATAGTTTCAGACTGCAAGTAAAACGCAGGGAAACAGACAGACAGGCAGAGAGTGTCAGTGCCCGAATAAGCATTCGTGCGTCTGTTCATGGAAATGGATAAGAGGTCGGCAATGTAACATTGTCAGAAAGAGGTGATGTCTGGTGATGAATAAGAGAGAGACAGGTAGTTTGGAGAGAGAGAGAGAGAGAGAGAGAGAGAGAGAGGCAGGCTGGGATTTTTACTCCAGATCCGAGCCATGAGGCCAATTACACAAATTAGCGACGTGTACCTGCTTGTTTAACGACCATCACGTCCTTAAAAGAGTTGATGTAGGAAAGGAAGAGGAGGAAGGCCCAGATTCAGAGAAGAGAGAGAGAAAGAGAACATTTTTGGTAGCAATAAGGGAGAGAAGGAGAACGAAGTGAAGCGGACATACTGCGCTACAGATAAAGGTCACCTTGATATCCTGCAACATGAACCGAGAGCATGCAATATACTTTGCTACTGTTTCGCCGAGTACCCAATTGCTAATTTCCTAAAGATAACGAGATTGTCATCTTGCATGCAAATGATATTTTGTAAAATGGAAATTGTATGAATATATTTATTTTTGTGTGTGTGACCTTGTTTAATATATATATTGACCACATAATGAGAAGAGTGATGGAGAATGGAAACAGGGGCTAGTATTGGTGGAGAAGTTTTTATGGATTTGGATTTTGCTGATGATGTTGCATTGGTTGCTGATACGTGGCTGGTGCTGATAGGTATGGCAATGAGGAGGGAGACAGAGACACGGAATTTTGGCTTGAACATCAGCACAAAGAAGAGCGAAATCATGGTTGTGAGTAGGGATGACGGTTGGGTGCACATGGAGGATATGACAATCAGAGGACAGGAACTCAAGCAAGTTGAGAAGTTTGTTTACTTGGGAAGTGTGGTAACAGCAGACGGGAGGCAAATTGAAGATATATAAAGAAGAAAAATAGTGGCAGCAAGAGCTTTTGAGGTTCTGAGAAAAACCGTTTGGTCAGTGCATGAAATCACCTTGAAAACTAAGATGAGAATATTTAATGCAATAGTACTACCAGTCTTGATGCATGGTTCGTCTACCTGGGCACTGACCAGAACAGAGGAGAGAAGGTTGGATGCTTTCGAGATGAATCTGCTGAGGAGGTTACTTGGCATTAAATGGGATGATTATGTTAATAATGAAGACATCAGGATGAGATTGAGGCAAAGGCCAATCAGTATCAGGCTGAAGAGGGGAAGGCTGAAATGGTTTGGATATGTTGAGAGGATGGATGGGAATGGAGACCCCAGGAGAGCACTGAGAGCAGTACAAATAGGAAGAAGACCGTTGGGTAGACCAAGAACGAGGTGGATAGACATAATTGTTCGTCCTCCTTGTACCTCCAGTGGAAGTTCTACAAGGGACACTTCCACCAGAGGTACAAGGAGGACGAACAAACCCTCAAAAAGATCATCGACGAAAACGTCAGCCCCGCCGACCCAAACAAAAATATCAAGTTAATTATCTATTATAAAACGAAGAAGACGAGCAGCCTGGTGATGAGAAACAACCCTTCGGCGCACCTGCAGGATCCCTTGAAGAAGACGAGTGTGGTCTACCGTTACACATGCCCCGTCCGAGGATGCCTCGGCAAATACGTCGGTATGACCTCCATGCGTTTCTCCAAGCGAATCTCCTGCCACGCTCAAGAAGGAGCCATCTTCAACCACGCCAGGACTGCTCATAACAAACGGATAAAGAGAATTGATATTATTCCTAATATCGAAATAATAGACCAGACAACGAATCCCAGACGTCTGCGCCTCTTAGAAGCCCTCCATATAGGCAAGGAAAAACCAAATCTTAACATCACCCAAGAAACGTTTCTCCTTCCCACCACCGCCCGGAGAGCAGCGAACGACCCCCCGACAATACCAGATAATCAGGAGCCCCCACGGGATGACAGGATTCCTGCTACGGACGGAATTCCTGTCGTTCATCCCCAGGTACATTACTGTGGCGCTCGCACGAGAGAATCCCCGAGACCTTCGAGGCGAGATCCACGACTTCGTCCAAGACCGGCCCGACCAATGAGAATGCAACTCTAGGTCCGAGCCGCTATAAATACCGCCACACAGGCTTTCTTGCTACAGTCTCTTCAAACGACTCGTCCGAGGATGACCTGCGAGAAGGTCGAAACGTCACGTAATACCAGATATACCAGCTATACCAGCACCAATACCAGCCCTTAAACCGAAGACGAACCCGGCCCCGAACTGAACAACGCCTACGGAATAATACCAGCACTGACGACGACCCCTGCTTGATATCCTGTTCCAATAAAAGATTACCTTCAGCATTTATGATTTTTGAAAATTCCCAATATGAATATTGGTCAGTTACTCAGAAACATCGCTGAGCCTGAGAAGCGAATTGTAAGGAAAATAATAATAATAATAATAACAATAATAATAATAATAATAATAATAATAGAATGGTTTATATGGACACAGCTTTTAACAGAATGACGAGCACTAGAAACATGAGCAAAACAAAATAATCTATGTAAAACTTTGTATTTATATGACGTTCGCCTGTTAATTTACCTGTTAAATTTTAGGGAAATTGGCATATGAAGTAAAATACTGCATTCCATAAAGGGTGCAGCTTTTAGTAAAGTTCTCTAGGTTTTAAGTTGGGAAATAAATAAGTTCTGCCAATAAGTCATATATATATATATATATATATATATATATATATATATATATATATATATATATATATATATATATATATATATATATAAAGAGAGGGGGGGGGAGCAGGTGACCCCCAAATGTATACCGGATTCCAATTAGACAAGTTAGCGACCTGCAACTGCTTGTTCAACTTCAATTAAGGCTTAAAAATACAATATTTAATGAAAGGAAGGAAAACACGTTTCTGAGAGAGAGAGAGAGAGAGAAAGGCTGGGGATGAGAGATAATTCGTCGAGACATTTCCGCGTTTTTAATATGAAATTTGGGTTTACATTTCGACGGAACACAGAATTCACGTCTATTATTTTTCTTTTTTTCTATTCTCCATCGCCGACCGGGACTAACATGAATCGAATAACCATCACAAACACGTGATAAAGAAGATCAAGGGCAGGAACACGAAGAGATTCACATTATGCTTTAATCCTACGTTTCGTGACAACATCGCCGCATCTTCAGGGATTTTTCTACGAAATAAAGTATAATATGTTAACATAAAATAAGAGCTGATCACAGGATCCAATAGTTTGAAAAGTAAAAACAGTTTAATGGTAAAATTACAATCTCTCTACTTAAATTACATGCACACTTGATTAAACCAGACCAGAAGTACCAAACAACTTACAAATGACGAGAAGAACATTTAAAAATTTCAGCTAAATTACACAACATAAAAGTAATAAACAAATATAAAAAAAAAGTAAAAGTCATATATTCACAAAACCACAGCCACCAAAAACAGCTCAACACTTAACCAACCTTTCAGCATCAAAGATAAAGACACACTAAAAGTAACAACGTCAAGAGGCACAAGGAATGACCGAATAATTAGGCTAAAAACAAGGGGGACAGCAGAGGAATGGTTTGTTTAAAGTTGGAACTCGTAGTTTGATGTTCAGAGTTTCCAAAATCAACAGTTCGTTGGGTTCCCTTGTTTGGCCAATAATTTTAAAATCTTCGTATTTGACTGTAGCTTTACATTTAATAGTGTCCTTTCTTATATAAGATGTTTCAGGGTTAGATAATTTACACCCAGTTCTGTAACTAACGCCCCGATGGGAATCTGCCCTGACCCTGAGAAGACGCCGGGTAGATCCAACATATTTTCCCAGATTACATCTGGGACAAGTGTATTCATAAACGACACCCGACGTCATCAAGGGCAGAGCCGATCTTTAAACTTGAAGAGCGAGCCAATGGTCTTGAGATTCTTAGGTATAATTTTTTTAGATTTACGGCTCCAAAATATCTGTGCACAATCTTGGTAAACTCTTTTATCATTTAACAGATACGGGAAACTGGCATAAAGAGGGAGCTTGGGGACCTTAAAACTAATAGGCTGTTCAGAAAACCTTTCATTGAGTAGTTTATTTAAAATTCTATAAAAGATCTTAGAAGGAAAGCAATTATTAGAGAAGTACTGGAGGAGAAAAGTAATTTCATTGTGGAAGAGAGACCAGGTAGAGGTAAGAGACAGAGCACGATAAAGTAAGGTATATACCGAGTTAAGTTTGAAATTGAGAAAACAGAAACTATAAAAGCTGGAACCGAGCCCAGTAAATGTTTTCTTTCTGAAAATTGAAGTACTAAAACTTTCATTTTCCTTGGAGACAAAAATATCGAGGAAGGCTCATTTAGAATTATGTTCTTTTTCCATTGTAAAATTAATATTAGTATGGTAATTGTTAGCAAAATCTTGGAACCTGTCAGCATCGAATTCATGCTTGAACAAGATAAAAGTGTCGTCCACGTAGCGTGAGTAAAACAAATGGCGGAAGGCCAGGGGGCATTCGTCCAAAATGCGCTCCTCCAGGGAGCACATGAATATGTTCGCAAAGGTAGGACCAAGAGGAGACTCCATGGCCATCCCCTCAATTTGTTTAAAAAGCTGTCCATCGGCCAATTCTAAAAGAGCTTTAAAATCGAATAACTAAAATTACAGTAAACAGACTCAGGTTCGGGGAATAGTTTATCAAGAATATTGTTTATGGTCTCTCTTACAGGTACGTTGGTAAATAGTGACTCGACATCAAAACTAGTCATGAATAAGTCAGAGTCCTGGGGTAAAATACGTTCTTTAAATTGTTCAGAATTTTTAAGGGTATACTGATTAGTGGGCAGCGGTTCCAACAGAGGGACGAGAAACTTTGCCAGTTCGTAATTAAGTGTGTTGTAAGAGGCCAAGATAGGGCGGAGAGGAACTTTATCTTTATGTATCTTTGGTAGACCATAGAGAATTCCATAAGATGAACCACTGGAAAATAAATCTTGGAACACTTTTTCATCTATGATGTCATTTTTCAAGGTTCTGAGAAATCTATTGATTTTATCCTCAACTTTGAATATGCTTTCATAACTAGGCACACCTATTTTTTGGAACCTGGTACGATCGCTTAAAATATTAGTCATTTTGTTATTATAGTCACTTTTATCCAATATTACCGTTCCCCTCCCTATAATTTAGCTGAAATTTTTAAATGTTCTTCTTGTTATTTGTAAGTTGTTTGGTACTTCTGGTCTGTTTTAATCAAGTGTGCATGCAATTTAAGTATGAGAGTTGTAATTTTACCATTAAACTGTTTTTATTTTTCAACTATTGGATCCTGTGATCAGCTCTTATTTTATGTTAACATATTATACTTTATTTTGTAGAAAAATCCCTGAAGGTGTGGCGAAGTTGTCACGAAACGTAGGATTAAAGCATAATGTGAATCTCTTCGTGTTCCTGCCCTTGATCTTCTTTATCATATATATATATATATATATATATATATATATATATATATATATATATATATATATCTATACATATATATATATATATATATATATATATATATATATATATATATATATAATATATATATATATATATATATATGCCCTTGATCTTCTTTAATCATATTTATATATATATATATATATATATATATATATATATATATATATATATATATGCCCTTGATCTTCTTTATCATATTTATATATATATATATATATATATATATATATATATATATATATATATATATATATATATATATATATATATATATATATATATATATATATGCGCTTGTCTCTACAACCCTATTATCCAAACAGGGAATGTATGAAGAACCTTTCACCTCCCGTGACGGGACCCGACGCAATGCAGGAGAGGTCCTGTCGAATTCAGATACATTTCACAGAAACTGAATAGACCCAGTGACACCATCTTTCCTCAGTGTTTTAATGGCTATGACTGATTAGGCTGAAATATACGTCAGTTATTGAAATGGAACCCAGTGATGAGATATGATAATACTGTATATTTGTATATGTCAAATCATCCTGCCAAAATTAAAGAAATACTACAAATTAAACTATGAAAAACAACTGCTTAGAATTGTTCAAAGCAGTCCTCACGTAGGAGAATACTTGCAAAATATTGAGAGAGAGAGAGAGAGAGAGAGAGAGAGAGAGAGAGAGAGAGCGAGAGACTTCACTTTCTGAGAAAACTGTAGACACCTGGCAGATGGTTTTCTCAGGTCCTTCGTATTTTCGAGCTCATCTCCATATCGGATGGTGGATGGAGATCTTTTTATGCGTATCCGGAAATCGGACGAATTCAGATACACATTGCTAGATTATGTAAATTTTTATCAGCAACACTCTCTGTCTGTGTTTCTTGCAGTTCATATGTAGTTTTATGAAATTTAATGCTAGAATTTTACAGGCTGAAAAGTATCCCTTCTTTGTATTGTACTGTTTCCTATACTTTGATGTGATAAGAGACTGGGGTTACTTGTTAATGTCCAATGATCATAACAGATTTATTTAATGGTTATTCAACCTTGAATATTGCCATCTGGTATTTTACTCTAAATTTTGAATTAAAATTTAATTAATGGTTATTCAACTTTGAATATTACCATCTGGTATTTTACTCTAAATTGTGAATTAAAATTTAATTAATGGTTATTCAACTTTGAATATCACCATCTGGTATTTTACTCTAACTTGCGCTTACTTTGTAAAGAACATCTTCAATTCATCCATATGAGGACGACAATATCTTAATTAAAATGTTGAAAGTCAAAGAAGAAATGTGACATCAAAAGCTACAACTCTTGCTTCTGGAAACAACTTTCTCATTCGTTGAGGACTTTTGAAATAAGTTTACTTTTAGTTCTTGCCATTAAGTGATAATCAAACAAAAATATAAAGATTAAGTGTTTTCACTGTGGACTGACAATTAACTGGCATTTTTTAACAACCAGAAAAGCTTTCGAATAACAGTTCATTGTAGAATAAAATCATCTCTCTCTCTCATCTCTCTCTCTCTCTCTCTCTCTCTCTCTCTCTCTCTCTCTCTCTCTCTCTTACAAGTACACTTACAAACAAACGCACACACCTAACAAAGAGAAAATTTGTAAATCTAATTGATGATGCTAACATCTTCCTTGAAAATATCCAAAACTGGTTTCCTACAATTTTGCATGTAGTTATCAAGTTTATTGTTTATTAATTTAGAGCAAATCACATTTGCCAAACATGCGATCAGGAGTCTCGTATTTTTTTAGCATGGGAAAAAAAAATCTGGTGAATGAAGGCAATACTAGAACCGCCTTCCATACTATGCCCCGCTGGAAATTGGATGCAAAATAGTGTAAAAAAGAATCAGATGATGGAGAGGGAAAAATACATTTCCGCCTCGCCAGGAAAAAAAGAAAGGAAGAAAAAAAAAAGAGAGAAAATGTATCAAATTAAAACCGGAGCGATACTCAGCCGCAGGCAATAAACGAATTAGAGAAAAAATACGGAAATTTTCCAACCGAATTCGTCCTCCGGTTTCAGTCGTGGGTAGTCGTCCAAAAAACCCGGGAATGGTTGTCTGACATCCAGGCTTTATTTCGACGCAGTTAGTATATTGCGAGGATTGGTGCTGATTGTCTAGAGCAGTGATTCCCAACCTTTATACCTTCAAGGAACCTCTGCAACGATTTTCATATATATATATATATATATATATATATATATATATATATATATATATATATATATATACATATATGTATATATATACACATATATATTTTATATATATCATATATATATATCTTATATATATATATATATATATATATTATATATATACTATATCTATATTATATATATACTATATATATATTATATATTCTTATATGTATATTATATTATATATATATATATATATATATATATATATATATATGTATAGATGTATATATCATATTAATATATATAATATATCTAGGATATATATATATATATGTGTATATATAGAGATATAATTTTATATATCTATCTATATATATATATATATATATATATATATAATATATATATAATATATATAGATATATATAAAATTATTAATTTAATATAAATCACAATAATCTACTACCCCTATTAGAGCTGTCTAAATTCAGATCTATTTCATGACTTCTTGCGGAACCCCTGATGCTGGAATGAGGAATCCCGTCCCCCCCCCCCCCCCTCCCCCCCCCCCCCCCCCACCCCCCCCCCCCCCCCCCCCCCAATCCCTAAGGGTTCCACGGAACCCTGTTGGGAATCGCTGGTCTAGAGAATATTGGTTTGTGTTTATTTCAAGAGGAGACTCCGATGGGAGTGGAAAAGACTAATGCCCTAAATAAATAACATAGGAGATAATAAAGGAGAAGGGCTGGGACTTGACCACGGAAGAGTCAGGAAAATACGAGGCAGGAATAAAATTTCCAAAACTACTTGAATAGTCACTACCGGGAATTTTTGGGTAAGGATGAGAAGAGGCAGCCTGGCGGGCGTTAACAGGTTCGCTTTAGAGTAGGAACAATTTTCCCCTCGAGTTCACAGAATAGCAACTGATTTTTGCTTACTCTGTTGTTGTTCTTGATGTTGTTCTTGAGGTGGTGTAGGAAAGCCCTATGGAAAAGCCTAAAAACGTCTGAAAACGGTGTTTCGCCTTGAGTTAAAGATACAGGAATTTTAGTAAAGGATAGTATTGATCAATTATTAAAGTGAAAATGTAAAAAATAAATAATGTGCATGTTAAACAGTACAGAACAATATTTCTAATTGAATATAGCGTATTTATTTTAATTTTCGTTGGTGAAACAACGCTCCATTTGACCATAGATTTTAGCACGCGCCCCGAGTAAGCTGGAGGTCGGATCACACCATGTTAACGGTAGACATCGATTCAGCATAAGATATCGAAAGTAAATGTAATATACTGAATATTCAAAGGTCTCAACGGCAATATACTTTATAATAAAGAAATATTCTCAAAGATCTCCATATCTGGAAAGCTCTCGTCCTCACATTCACGTTGTAACGCCTGTGTGTGTGTGTGTGTGTTTGTGTGCGTGTATGTGAACCCACGCGTATGTGTTTGTGTGTTTGAGCATGGGATCAAAGCCCCCTGGGTCGTTTTAAGAGGATTGGAATGTGATTGACACCGATGATGGAGAGGAGATTTTGACGACCCCTTTTTGGCATCAATCCTCTTAATCAATACGCTTCAGGGTTTCAGGGAGAAGAGAGGGGACAGGCAAAAGACACCCCCCACCCCCACCCCAGGAGGGGAAGTTGAGGGGAAGAAAGGAAAGCAGGAAACGGGGAAATTTTCAAACAAGCAGTGAAACGAATCGGAAAATATGAGGAATAGGATGAGGAATGTATAGAAAATATATCGAGAATTCAGTAGTGGAAAAATGAACGGACAGGAATGATGAGAATGAAGATATTTCGAAATGAAAATGGAAAATACTGAATTATAAAGGAATTTCGACAATAAGACAAATCTAAGAACAACAGTTTAAAGAGTTAAAAATAGTGTATGTAACTATACAAGGTATACTTTATTTATGTTACTGAAATAACAAATTGATACAAAGTATATTTTATTTATGTTACTGAAATAACAAATTGATACAAAGTTTACTTTATTTATGTTACTGATATAAAAAATTGATTAAGATAGATTTCTATTAGGTTCATGGTATATAATTATCGTCTGTCACTTAACTGATGCTGTTCTTCCACTACCAAGATCACCCAATTTAACCTATTCAGTAAGATTTATTTACCTTGTATTCACAAAATGCCAGTATTATACTGAATGTAACATTTTATTTGGTAAAAGGGATTTATTTATTCACTTGGAATCCCCAGTTCATCGCTTTCGAATCAAATTGTTTGATTTTACCCGACGGCCAAAACCTTTTATAAAATGCTTCCGAAAATGTCTTGCTTTTTTTTTGCAGTTTCAGCAATTATGAAAACTGCAAGTATGTACATAAAGGTTTCAATAAGACTGATTTATTATTGATAACTGACATTTCGTATGGGAAACATATGACTTTATATATGTCAAAACCGTATTTATTGGAATTCTTATAGAAAAAAATTTCACTGTTGGTAATCGAAACCAGGGAATATTTATGTGAAACAAGCACAAAGTGCCATGAAAAAGGAGAAAAGGATGAATAAGAATAATAAACCAGTAGCAATACAGAAGTCAGTACACGAACAATATGCACATATATATGCGTACAAAAAGGGATATGAATAAATTTCCTCTCGGAATGTCAGTCATTTTTCTCGCCAGTTCTTTCATGAATGACAGTATTTCGAAATATATTTATAAATCGATAAAATATGCACATGTATATGCGTACAAAAAGGGATGTGAATAAATTTCCTCTCGGAATGTCAGTCATTTTTCTCTCCAGTTCTTTCATGAATGACAGTATTTCGAAATATATTTATAAATCGATAACTATGAAAACATTTCTTATAATAAAAATTCAATCCTCACAAATGTTGTTGGTCTCGACGTATAACTAAACCTTGTGAATTACGCGTGAATGTCTTCCCGGTCATTTTTTTTTGGCAGATATGAAATGACATGACAGCATCGCCCGAAAAAAAAAATGCAGGTCATAAACTTTGCTTTCGCCAGAGTGAATAAATAACACGTATGATGCCTGTCCTGCTTCAATACCCATGGTAGTCAACATTTCGCTTTTCACTTTTCCCGCGCTCTTTTGCTTTGTATAAAAAGCAAAGAGAGTTTCTAATTCTGGATGGAACATTCAGCTATATACATGCGCCTATTTCTCCGTGATTTTTTTTTATAAATTTCTCCGGTGAATCCTCCGACAGATATGCAACAATATTCTATAAACTCTCTCTGTCTCTGTCTCTCTCTAATATTATATATTTATGTGTATATATATATATAAATATATATAATATATATATATATATATATATATATATATATATATAATATATATATATACAAATTCTGTATTTAGCCTTAAGATGGGATTTGAATAATCCCGAAACGTAGATGATGAAGTAAATAGATCTATAACTGACAATGCTGAAGTTACCGTTGGCCATACTCTTCTTCTTATATATAGATATATATATATTATATACAATAATTATATATATATATATATCTTATATATAATATATAGTAAGATATATATATATATAATATAATATATAATATTATAATTATAGTATATATATAATATAGTATAATCGCGTATGTAAGGATGATTTCATGTATCTAGCTTCACGTTTGCATTTCCCGTCTTTCATAGCTACCAAACTGTTTTTGGACGCTAACTTGACGTATCTTCTTTCGTTAAATCTGCATATTTGGTCTTCAGAATGCATCACTTACTCAAACCAAAACCCAAGCCTTGCTTTTATTCTTCTTCTGTTACTTTGCATAGCTTCAGCCAAACGGAAAACGTTATGTCTACTTATTATCATCGTTGTTCTGTATGCCTTTGCATTATCCGAACTGAAAATAATATCCCTCCGATTTGGTTATCTGTAAAAGGAAACTATTACGATTGCTTTTTCTGTCTGCATTTTTCTGTCCGCCCTCAGATCTTTAAGAACTATTGAGGTTAGACGGCTGGAAATTGGTATGTTGATCATCCACGCTCCAGTCATCTAATATACCAAATTGCAGCCCTCTGGCTTCAGTAGTTTTTGTTTTATTTAAGGTTAAATCTGGCCATAATCGTGCTTTTGGCAACGATGTAGGATAGGCCACTACCGGGCAGCGGTTAGAGTTCATAGGCCTCGGCTCACACATCATTATACCGAGACCACCGAAAGATAGATATATTAGTGGCTGTACAGAAAACTCGATTGTGCTGAAGAAACTTCGGTGCATTTTCTACTTTTTTGTTTTTTTTTTTCTTTCTTTTGTTTGGTGTTCATGAAGTGTGACTATCATGCATGATCAGACATGAGTCAATAATTTCGTTTTTTTAACTTCATTTTATTTATATGAAAAGAAATTTGTCATGCGTTATATTATATAGTTAGAAAACAGATGATTTGTAGGAATGGAAGGACCAACCACAGCTCCAAATTTCATCATTCTCTCTCTCTCTCTCCTCTCTCTCTCTCTCTCTCTCTCTCTCTCTCTCTCTCTCTTTCTGGAGCTGTGGTTGGTCCTTCCATTCATACAAATCAATGTTTTCTAACTCGTAAGATATGTATAACATCCCAATTTGCAACCCTCTACCCTGACAGTAGTTTTTAAGATCTGAGGGCGGACAGAAAAAGGTGCGAAAGGGTCGGACGGACAGACCAAGCCATCTCAATAGTTTTCTTTTACAGGAAACTTAAAATGAGAGATGTTATTTATAGTTCGGGTAATGGGAAAGGCATACAGAAAAACGGTGATAATTAATAAGTAGACGTAAAGTTTTCCGTTTGGTTGAAACTGTACAAAGTAACAAATGAGGAATAAAAGCGAGGCTAAGATTTTGGTTTGAGGACGTGGAGCACTCCGAAGATCAAAGACGAAAATTTCATGAAAGATGGTGGATCAAGACATCAGTATCCAAAAACATTTTGGTAGTTATGAACGACAGGAGAGAGAGAGAGAGAGAGAGAGAGAGAGAGAGAGAGTGAAGAGAGAGGAACTTGAATATGATGGAAAACTTGAATTAGAGCAAGTGATGGAGAGAGAGAGAGAGAGAGTGATGAATAAAGGTCGTCTTTTTCAAATTGAAAATGATGGAAAAACTTAAATTAGAGCGCAAGTGAGAGAGAGAGAGAGAGAGAAGAGAGAGAGAGAGAGAGAGAGAGAGAGAGAGAGAATAGATAATGATGAATAATAAAGCTCGTCTTTTTCGAAATTGAAAATGATAGAAAACTTATATTAGAGCATGAGAGAGAGAGAGAGAGAGAGAGAGAGAGAGAGAGAGAGAGATTGAGAGAGAGGAGAGAGAGGAATAACATTTGACACAGAAATATATATATATATATATATGAATATATATATATATATATATATATATATATATATATATATATATATATATATATATATATATATATATTTAAGGTACAAAAAAAATGATGCAAACGTGAAAGAATATAAAAGATAAAAGACGGCTGAGCGGGAAAAAGTGGCCAAGCCGATTCCATATGTAAATTTGTGAGGCAACACGCTCTTACTGTTCTTTATGGGGTTGTTTATGGTTCCTTCGGCGGTGATTTCCTCTATTGGACGGCTACAGAGAACTCCTATGCCCGCGTTTACTCGTTTGTTTATTTATTTGTTTGTTTATTTGCGTAAACTCCTAAGCTCCAGACGCATCGGTTTATTTCTTAGTTCGTGTAATCACATCTTGATATTTTTCATATAACCAGGGTTGGTGATTTTTTTTTATTAAAAAAATTAGTGATTGATTTTTTTTATTTATTTGATATTTTTATTTACTTTTTTTTTTAATTGGTTAGATGTTTTTTCAATCCTTTTTTTCCTCAAAATGTATTTTATAACAGAATTACTATTGATTTATCTTTTAGGTTTCCAGTTCTAGCCTAAAGTATGTACTTAAGATATTTTTATATAAAAATAAATTGATGCAGCACAGTTATGCATAAGTTTTTCCTAACCTCAAAACCAGATTTTTCAATTTATTTGCTTTCAAATTAGAAAAATAAAAAAATCAAAAAATATAAAAAATGATTTTCTTAAATGAAAAAATCAATTATTTAATCACTTGATTAAATCAGTTTGATTTAATCATTGCCAACCCTGCATATAAGAGCATTTCTTCAAAACCAGATTTTTCAATTTATTTGCTTTCAAATAAAAAATAAAAAATATAAAAAATTATTTTTTTAACGAAAAATCAATGATTTAATCACTTGATTAAATCAGTTTGATTTAATCATGGCCAACCCTGCATATAACTGCATTTCTTCCATTTTTTCGTACTCTTAGGGAAGATGGCTAAACGGGGCATCGATAAATAGTTACAAATAACAACTGACGTAGCTCAAGAAAGGGAGGGTGTATGCTTTGATGTTTGTCGATGACAGCGTTGTCGAGACGTGAGTGTCTTTTAACTCAATAAAATCACTTACACTAAAAACAGAACGATTGGCAAAAATCTGTTATGTACGATATATATATAATATATATATATATATATATATATATATATATATATATATATATATATATATATATATATAATTCCCTCACAAGTACGTAAACATGTATGTGTGTGTGTATATATATATATATATATATATATATATATATATATATATAATATATATATATATATATATAGATATATATATATTATTATATATATATATATATATATAGATATAAATATATTACTCAAAATTCCACCTCGATTCCTCCCAGAAATGCAATTACACTGAAAATTATGCCTTGACTGGAGGATGAGGGGTTTGAACAAAGAGAAAAAAAAAACTAAACTTCTCAAGCACAAGGCCGATTTTACTGAGGAGTGGGGAATTTACATAAAAGCTGGACTCTAGTTTTAAAAGCACTATATTTGCATGAATTTACAGAAGTCCGGGAACACAAGGGGTGGGGGGGACCACCTTTCAATCCACCCGAACACATGGCGGGAGCAGTTCAGCCACGTCGTTTAGAAAATTGCGAAACGGATCAAGATTGCAAGCTTCAAGGATTTCCTATAACTACCACAGCCAGGTACAGCGTTTGTCTGCAAATAGAGGACACAGGCATAAGGCAGGTGGGCACTAGTGCAGCGAGGCTATTGGCTCTCGTAAGGTTTTGGAAAACCTCGACACCCTTTTCCCTTCTTCCTTCGACCTCTCTGAGGTCAGTTTGACGATGCCATAGGGGGCCTTGGAGGATCCAAACCCTTTGAAGACTCCAAAGGGGCATCTGCTCCAGCTACTGCGCGTTGGCACTCGTCTCCGGGACCAGTTAGCTGCTGACGGAAGATGATTGGATGAGGTAGTGGTATTCGGGATGGGCTTACCCGTGGGGAGGACCGACTCTTGGGTGGCCTGCGAGGCCGCACCATTGGTGGAGTGTCCATTATGGTCATGGGTGTCCTAGAGGAATCCTATTGGAATTGGCTCTTCCTTGACTGCCGACATAGGTAGTTGGGCCAAGCCAGCAGAGGGAGAGCTACCTGGACTTAGAGCTCCAGGAGAAAGACTCGAGTCTGGCCTTGGCCCTGGCACTAAGGCCGTTCCTGACTTCGTGGAAGGACTCGAACGTGGCTCAACATCCATGAGAGATGGAGCCTGGCACTGCCTGGCCCCTTCAAGTGGCACTGGCTGTGCAGAGGTAGCCCTTTTAGGCCCGTGGAACAGTTCTGGAAGTATGTGAGGGCGGCGGCCCTGATACAGTATAAAGTTAGGAGGAAACTTAACATCTTGTCCTAGCAGGACATCATAACCTCCTGGTATATAGGTTGCTACTGCCATGGTACATATCTTAGAACGGTGAGGTCATGTGACTCTCAACCGGACAGTAGGTAGGAACATCTTGACATGTTTGAGGCTCTCTATCGTTATGAATTGGTGTCTATCAACCTTAGCTCTGTAAGGAACTTTATCCTCTCGGATGATGGAGACTTGTGCACCAGTGTCGTCGAAAGCTTGGACCTGGTGGGCAGGATAGCAACCTCTGGGAGGTGCGACAAATATGGGGCCCTGAGTAGGGGGGCCTAGAGTGGATGGATTCGTCACGGCCATAGCTATGGCAGAGACAGGAGCTTTCTTGGGGCATCCCGCCCAGGCAGCAGTGTGCCCATGCACTCTGTAGTGTCACAGAAACTCTTGCTAAAATCAGGCCTGGGCCTGTTGTTTCTGTTCCAATGGCCGTTGGTTTTGTTATTATGATTGGGTAGTCCATTTGGAGGAGTGGCAGCAGCTTCCTGAGGAGGATCCACCTTTGAGAGGCACTGCTCCGTGGTGTAACCTGGTTTGTTGCAATGCCCAATCACAGGTTTCCGAGGAAGATTATTGAGGCGCTGGGTAGGCTGAGAGGTGGCAGCAGGAGTGAGGGGGAGAGCAGGACATATTTTCTTTTTTAAGGAACTCTGCAATGGATGGTGGGTGTCATGGGCATCTGCCCATTTACATCACTCCAAAAGAGTTGTTGGAGCCTTGTCCACCAAGTGGGCAGCGAGATCATGGGAGGGGGGGAGGGGGGCTTAGGCAAGAAAGTCCTCTAACTGGAAGAGTTCTAAGACCTCCTCAACAGATGTTGCGTTGGAGGCCTTCGTCCACCTACGGAGTGCCGGTGTCTTCTTGGCTGCACACTCTGTCCACGTCTGGTTAGCCTCCTTGGGCATAGTCCTCCATTTTTTCCTCCACCGGTCTGGGGTCAATTCGTAAGCCCAAAGGATTGCCTCTCGGACAAGGGGGAGACCTTGTCACTCATTCAGGTGAAGGGCCTCGAATGCAGTCCGCCCTTTGCCAGCGAGATGCTTGCCAATGAGGAGGGCCACTTCCTGAGGGGTTTGATTGAAGTTCCCGAACACCTCCTCGACATGATCGAGCCAGGTGTCGGGTTCGTTATTGTCACAAGCCCTAATGAGGCTGCCCATGCTGTGGGGGTGAGAGGGCGCATGAGGCGTGGGACTTGGGGGTGCCAGAGTGGCACTCTGGACTGCCATAGCCAGTTCATGTGCCCTTTCTTTCTCCCTTTCAGCAGCTTGGAATTCTCTTTCAGCCGCTTCTCTTCTTTCTTGTGCTTCCCTCTCCTTCTCCCGTTCGGTTGCTCTCTCTTGGGCTGCTTCCTTCAGCTTATCATTCACCCAATTGATCAGCTTTGCGCCCTCCAGCCCCAGGGCTCTTCCAGCTTCTGTGAAGGCCTTAGCCTCCTCCAGTTCTGTGTTACTTGCCATCTCCTCAGCTGTAAAACGCTAGTAGACTAGTCTGAGAATAATAGGGTGGAAAGTAGTTGAAAAACAGCAAATGTTGCCAGAGGTATGAGGATATGCTTGACGCAGACTTGGCAAGGTGACCGTAAATCCCTGCAAATCTACTGGTGCGTAGCACGGTAGAACTCTCACGCCGTAGAATCTCTGTAATTTACAGTTTTGCGGAGAACTCGATGCCAGTAATGGATTTGGTCATAAATTTCATAAAATCAAATGAAAGAATCTGGTCATGCAATTTACGGAATTCTCATGTGAAAAGGTAGCAAATGGATGTTGTAAGGGCAGATATTCAACGCCAATATGGGTTTGTACGGTAAAAGGAAAAAATAAAAAATTTCAGTCATGAAATTCCCGGAAACTCAACGTAAAACGTGACAGATAAATGTCGTAAAGGCGGAAACTTCAACGCCAGTACGGATTTGTAAGGTAAAAAGGAAAAAAAAATCGTCACGAAATTCTCGGAATCCTCACGTGAAAACGTAGCAGACAAATGTCGTGAAGGCGGGAATTCAATGCCAAGTTACGGCTGTTTAAACGTCCATACAAGGGTAAATAAAAAAATCTGATCACGAATGCACGGGACTTCAACATGGAAAACGTGGCAAATAAATGTCGTAAATGCGGAACCTTAATGCAATTACAGTTTTGTAAATAAAAGGAGAAAAAAAATTCTAGTCACGAAATTCACGGAATCCTACGTGAGAACGTAGCAAATGAATGTCGTATGGCGGAAATTCAATGCCAGTACGGCTTTGTGAATACAAGGAAAAATCTGCTCACGAATTCACGGAACCTCACGTGAAAATTGCTTGTTTTTTATGTATATCGTCTCGAGGATGGAGACAGGAAGTTGATAAAATATATTCTTTTCCTTTACCACCAACGCAAATCCATGGTCTATCTCACCCTGGAACCTAGCTTTGCTCAGAAAACCCAGGATAAAGTCTCTAACGCTATAAAAATACACCGCTTTTCACAACCCCGTCCCTTTCCTAGCTCTCGCGAACCTAAGACCCTCCTGTCAGCGAATTTAAAACCCTGGAGAATTTAGCCGCACGCGGGCCGTCTAGACTGAAATGTATGAATCACAACTGTTTTCAAGGCCGTGTTGGTACTACGCTCAGGGTAACATATGCCTTTGTTCGAAATGCAAAAGTGTTTGCCCTTATTTGATTACTTTCTGTGCAGAGAATAACGAAAAGAAATCGTTTACCTTTGATTTTGCTTATCCTAACGCTAAGAATGTTTTGCGCTAACGCTTTGTTTTTCTTTTCTTATTTATTGACTCACCTATTCCTTTGTTAATGGGTAGGCCTGGGAATTTAAAGATTCTATATCGATTAGACATGCGAGATTCACCAGAGAGAGAGAGAGAGAGAAGAGAGAGAGAGAGAGAGAGAGAGGGGGGGGGGGAGAGCTAGCACGCGTTGTTTCACATAAAAAAAAATAACACACGAAATATCTTTACAATGCGGGATTCGTGATTAACTAGCAATTCACAAAATATGGACTTATTTTCATTTTGAAACTTACTCCCTAACCTCTATTCTTCATGCAATGGCACATAACATTAAAATTTCTCTCTCAAATTTTAGTCTATCGGCCTACACGTGGTGTCTTTCCTATCGCTATAAAGGCAGCAGTCAGATTTATATATCCCTAACTACACAAATGCTAAAAAATACTAGAAAATAAAATAAAATTGACCTTATTCCTGTTGTGGAGAATTTGGAAACCTTGCTTTAGCTTGCTCATAAAAATATTAACTTCAGATTCGTTTCTTTCTTGATTTTAGCTTAACAATCACTACTATGAAATTCTGTAATAGGTTGCCAATATTCAAAATTCCACCTCGATTCCTCCCAGAAATGCAATTACACTGAAAATTTAGGCCTTGACTGGAGGATGAGGGGTTTGAACAAAGAGAAAAAAAAACTAAACTTCTCAGGCATAAGCCGATTTTACTGGGGAGGGAGGAATTTACTTAAAAGCTGGACTCTAGTTTTAAAAGCAGTATATTTACATTAATTTACAGAGGTCCGGGAACACAACAGGGACCACCTTCAATCCACCCGAACACATGGCGGGAGCAGTTCAGCCATGGCGTTTAGAAAATTGCGCAACGGATCAAGATCGCAAGCTTCAAGGATTTCCAATTCCTACCACAGCCAGGCACAGCGTTTGTCTGCAAATGGAGGACACAGGCATAAGGCAGGTGGGCACACGAGGGCGAATGTTACTCACTACTTTCTTTCAATCAAAAGGCCACTCATGGGGAAATGAAATGACTGGGAAATTTACACAGCAGAAACTATTTTGTGGCTTAAATTCACTAGGGGGATGTTACTAGGGGAGTAATTACAGAATTGAGCCCAGACGGCGGGGGGGAATGAAAACTGCACAAGTCGCCTTGGAAAAAAGGAAATGAAATACAGACAAAGGTAAAAACAATTTGCTAGTTGAAATGGAACTTCCCTACAGTACCTCATGGATGAGGCTGGTCGTCTTCTCCTTGATGTCTCAGCACTATGGACTTTTAAGAGTATACTTGGGTTCTCAAAGCATGGGAAAGCCAGGCCCAGGAAGT
>NC_087209.1:68426617-68429782 GCF_015104395.2 Macrobrachium nipponense
TAAGGTTATTGGCGAATTTATCTTCTTGTGTGAAAGATTTATTGCCTTCCATGGAAAAACCACTGTCTATCGCCGCACCCTCCACTATCCTTCTTATACCAACATCTTTAGTTTTGAAAATTACTTTAGAATCTTCCCAATTTATGCTCTTTTGTGTCCCCCGATTCTAGTGGGCAGCCCTCTACCACTTTCCCCGAAATATTTAGTCACATTCTGAACAGGGAATTTCGTAAACACCAACATGTTTGTGATTCGTTGTGCTATTGTTATATAAGAAGTCTCTTAATAGTGTTATTATAATTAAAGACTATATTTATTTTATCATGGTGATTTTTGTTAACAATTTTCCACTTTCTGTTAAAGTGAGGATTAAAAGGGAGTGCAAGACAATTCGTAAATTTCTTTTTGTCATTTACTTTAGAGGAATCTATGTAGAATATTCTTCTGGCTTTTTTAAAGGCCTTATTAATAAAATAAGAAGGGTAACAAAGATTTTTGAAAACATCTTCATTGTGTTTAAGTTCTCAGTCAATGAAGTCGGGGTCACATATTTTCAGGGCTCTCAAAACAAAATTGACTAAGATGTTAGTTTTGACTTCACTATTGTGCCAGGAGAAAAAATGAATGTATGTTTCTGCTATGGTTTCTTTACGATAAACTGTAAATTTAAAAGTGAAAGTTACTGGGTCATGGAAGATCAATATGTCTAAAAACGGCAACTTATCATCTGTTTCGTGTTCGGCTGTGAACTTGATAGAGGGCAAGATTTCATTAATATACCGAAGGAAATTGTCAACATTTGAAGGGTTACCTTTAAAAATAATGGGAAGTGGAGTGCGCTCATTTGGACCTGAGGAGACAGATGACAGAACTACAAGATAGAGGACGCCAAACAGAGAGCAGGTGAGGTAGCCTTAAGCAGAAATGTGGCACATAATTGTAAACTTGACTCAAAATTAAGAAATCTGATTGGTATAACAATATGGACCAAAATTGGCGAAAATTGTAAAATTGTTAATTTATCTTCTATGACTATTACAGCAGAACAAAAAGAATTGCTCGGTCTTGGTTTGAATTGCTGTTTAGGGACTAGTAACACAGACCTCTTACAAGGTATTAGCAATATAAACCATTTTAATTTCAGACACAGTGAGTTTCAGATAAACTTTTTGAAGGGTGTTTTAATCAGTAATCATTTACATGAACAAATTGGAATCTTAACTAGAAGACACAAAAGAACCTTAAAAGAATTATGTGAGAACAAGGACATCAAAATTATGAAAGCGGACAAGGGAGGGTCACTTGTTATTGTGGACCATAACACATGCCTACATTTCCAAAGCGAATTCTTTACTTGATGATGACAATACTTCAAACTTAACGAAATAACCTCATTGACTTCACTGTAATTAAAATTCAATAGAGATGTAAGAAAAATTGCTAGTACGTTGACTGAACAGGAACATAAACAAATCATAATAAGTAAGATTTCCAATAAAAACCCGAGTCTTCCCTATTTTTATGGCTTACCGAAAATACAAGAGTGGTTGTCCCCTGCGGCCTATAGTTGCCCCTTGCAATTCACCTCAGTCGGTTTTAGCAAAATGGTTAGCAGAACAACTGAGCCTCTTGTAGGGTCCTTTTTCTGAGGCGCATCTTCTTCACTCGATAGATTTTATGGAACGTCTCAAGAAACTGGGAAACATTCAGGGTAAAATTATTAGCCTACATGTGACAGGAAGGCAATAAATCTTTCACACAAGAAGATAAATTCGCCAATAACCTTATTTCCAAGAAATATATTAAAAGCTTTAAGAATAAAGAACATTATGATAGTGTTGTCTCTTTAGCCACATCTGATGCTGCGGTTGCCTCTCTTTCTCCTGTTCAGGTAACTCGGCTGCTTCCAGTAACCGATGCTGCCAGCGCCTCCGATGCTGTTGAAGAAGACCATCAAAACGACCGCATTGGGCAAGGACCAATTAGACGTTCCAGACGACTGGCGGGGCTTTCATCAGAAAACGACGGTATTGCCTGATTTATGCTTGGCGACCGGTTCCATTGTTTATGAACAAGTCACTTAATTTTTGACTCCTGTTATGTTTACTTCGCTAGAGTGCTATATCAACGTGTCAGATTGATAAGGGGAACCGAACAGATTCCCAAAAGCTATCTTTGCTGTTTTTAAATTGAAATATATGTACATTTACATAAATTAGAACTCCGCAGCATAGATCAGAAAACCAGGAAACATATGACAATACACAAAGCACTACACCCAAGAGCAAATACGGACAGACTATACATAACCCGAAAGGAAGGAGGGAGAAGACTACTAAGCATAGAGGACTGCGTCAACATCGAGAACAGAGCACTGGGGCAATATCTGAAAACCAGTGAAGACGAGTGGCTAAAGAGTGCATGGGAAGAAGGACTAATAAAAATAGACGAAGACCCAGAAATATACAGAGACATGAGAATAACAGACAGAACAGAGGACTGGCGCAACAAACCAATGCACGAACAATACATGAGACAGACTAAAGAACTAGCCAGCGATGACACGTGGCAATGGCTACAGAGGGGAGAGCTAAAGAAGGAAACTGAAGGAATAATAACAGCGGCACAAGATCAGGCCCTAAGAACCAGATATGTTCAAAGAACGATAGACGGAAATAAAATCTCTCCCATATGTAGAAAGTGCAATACGAAAAATGAAACCATAAACCACATAGCAAGCGAATGTCCGGCACTTGCACAGAACCAGTACAAAAAGAGGCATGATTCAGTGGCAAAAGCCCTCCACTGGAGCCTGTGCAAGAAACATCAGCTACCTTGCAGTAATAAGTGGTACGAACACCAACCTGAAGGAGTGATAGAAAACCATCAGGCAAAGATCCTCTGGGACTATGGTATCAGAACAGATAGAGTGATATGTGCAAATAGACCAGACGTGACGCTGATTGACAAAAATCAAGAAGAAAGTATCACTCATTGATGTCGCAATACCATGGGGACACCAGAGTTGAAGAGAAAGAGAGGGAAAAAATGGATAAGTATCAAGATCTGAAAATAGAAATAAGAAGGATAGGGATATGCCAGTGGAAATCGTACCCATAATCATAGGAGCAATAGGCACAATCCAAGATCCTGAAAAGGAATCTA
>NC_087209.1:68430282-68432782 GCF_015104395.2 Macrobrachium nipponense
TCCTTCCTTTCGTGTTATGTATAGTCTGCCCGTATTTGCTCTTGGGTGTAGTGCTTTGTGTATTGTCATATGTTTCCTGGTTTTCTGATCTATGCTGCGGAGTTCTGCCTTCGTCCATTCGACTATTCCTGCGCTGTATCTGATTACTGGCACTGCCCATGTGTTTATGGCTTTTAATCGTATTTCCGGCGTTGAGTTTTGACTTGAGTATCGCCTTGAGTCTCTGCATATATTCTTTCCTGATCGTGTCCTTCATCTCTGGTGTTTTATATCTCCTCCTTCCATTATTCCCAGGTATTTGTATCCTGTCTCATCTATGTGTTTGATGTTGCTCCCATCTGGTAACTTTATCCCTTCAGTTCTCGTTACTTTGCCTTTTTGTATGTTGACTAAGGCGCATTTTTCTATTCCAAACTCCATCCTGATGTCCCCAGATACAATCCTTACAGTCTGGATTAGGGTATCTATTTCCTTGATGCTCTTACCATACAGCTTGATGTCGTCCATGAACATCAGATGGTTGATTCTGTTGCCTCTTTTCTTGAGTTGGTACCCGGCATCCATCTTCTGTAGTACTTTTGTCATGGGAATCATGGCTACTACGAGAGTAGTGGGGACAGTGAGTCACCCTGGAAGATCCCTCTCCTGATATTACCTCTGCTAGTCTTATTCCAGAGCTTGTAAGTATTGTATTCCAGTTGCGCATTGTATTTTTGAGGAAGCTGATGGTATTTTCCTCTGCCCCATATATTTTCAGGCATTCTATTAGCCATGTGTGTGGTATCATGTCGAAGGCTTTCTTATAGTCTATCCATGCCATGCTTAGGTTGGTTTTCCTTATTATTATTTATTATTATTATTATTATTATTATTATTATTATTATTATTATTATTATTATTATTATTATTCTTATTTATTTAAGAAATTTCCCCTGACATGGCTTGACCCAGAGATTATCAACATTCCTGTTTTCAGCAACTCCTTTGAGTTGAGACTGGCACCCTCCTTCCCGTCCCTCCACTGAGTGCGATACACCACAATCAACCAACAATCAGGTGATAATGGCCTTGATGAAGTCAGTAAACGCTGAGTTTTCAGGAAACGGCCTTAAATCGTCTCCCATCACTGCTAGACTATTTGATGTAATCGCATCGTGTAGATTATATCCGAACTGGGAAATATATTAAGGAAGTCCTCCGTTGGCCTTACTTTCCTGGAACAAAGACATTCAGTTTGAAAGCGTATTTATGATATGTAAGAATATTTAAAAATCAAGAATATTTGGTGGCTACTACCATTACACAGTTCTACGTCCAATGACTAGATTATCCCCAGAATATTAAAGTATTAATGTCAACATCTTGACTTACATATGACCATGTACTACGGCAGATGCGAATATGAGGGATGTTGACTCCTTTATATATTCCACGGGCAAAGCCATTTTTCCTCTCCCAACAATTTTTGCCGCTTTGACGCGTCTCAACAACTTCCGCTAAACTTTGTTTAAGCTCCCGTGAAAAAAAAAAATGTTTTAAAGTGAATTTTTATTGGAACGTGGCCAAGAGTAGGATGCTCCTTATGTTTATGGATATAACTCAAAGTTTTGTCACAAAGTTCATTCGACATTTCGACTATCAAGCAACGATTACTCAACATCGAATTCACCAAACCGTTGGAACAACCTACAAGGGAAATGTATACCGTAAAGACATTATCGCACCCTGGATTCGATCTTATCCATAGGGTCAAATCCTGGCCAGGGGTACTTGTGGCCTAATCTTGTAAATATATTGAGCATCAATAGTTTTCAAACTCAACAAATTCCTTCAGTTTCTTGCAAACTTGGACGGCAATTTCTAGCAGTTTTTAATGGGGATACGATCATGAACAGTATGGGATTTTATCGAGACACCTTTCAAAACTGATGTGTCTGTCCATTGGAAACTGATGGTAATTCTTGGCTGATACAGTTCCTCTCCACCTGTCTCTATCCCGAGCCATTTCCCTCGCTTCCTTTAGGCTCTGGATTTCATCCTGAAGATCTCTGACAATTATGTCTATCCACCTCGTTCTTGGTCTACCCAACGGTCTTCTTCCTATTTGTACTGCTCTCAGTGCTCTCCTGGGGTCTCTTTTCCAATCCATGCTCTCAACATATCCAAACCATTTCAGCCTTCCCCTCTTCAGCCTGATACTGATTGGCCTTTGCCTCAATCTCATCCTGATGTCTTCATTATTAACATAATCGTCCCATTTAATGCCAAGTAACCTCCTCAGCAGATTCATCTCGAAAGCATCCAACCTTCTCTCCTCTGTTCTGGTCAGTGCCCAGGTGGACGAATCATACATCAGGACTGGTAGTACTACTGCATTAACAAAATTCCGTGTTTCTGTGTCCCTCCTCATTGCCATACCTACCAGCACCAGCCACGTATCAGCAACCAATGCAACATCATCAGCAAAATCCAAATCCATAAAAACTTCTCCACCAATACT
>NC_087209.1:68437782-68442782 GCF_015104395.2 Macrobrachium nipponense
TCTCATCGATCTGAGGTCTGTTTACATTTGATGAATGACGACCCCAGGCCACTTTTCTCTCGCTCGTCCGAACACTGTATGAATATTCGAGTTTGTTTACGCTCTCATTCCTATTGAGAAGGATGGAGGTCGATACTTGATTTGATTAATGATTTTCGTTTCCGCCGTATTTAGGTGCTTTTATTTTTTTTTTCATTTATTTATTTGTTATTAGCATATTGGGCGATTTTCACTGTGGAATCGACCAAAGACCGGTTTGAATAAATATTTCATTGCTTACATTCTCTTCAACGTGGGCTGCTTATCTTGACAAAACATGATAGAAACGAGGAAATTAAATCAAAGAGTGGGAATTCAGAGAGCTAAGGTTAATCTTGTCTATTGGTAGACGAAATGTACTAAATAATCAGACGCAGAAATACATTCCTTAGTGTTACCAATACAATGAAGTAGTCCCCTAACACAACGATCAAAGGATTCTGACTTAGAGAAAGTATGGGAAGATGCGACCTAACAGGCGTTACGAGGCAGCTTAATGGGACAGTGGCCAAAGCGGCTGCAACAGAAAAGATTTGAACAAGAGCATAGGGGACAAGCAAATACGTAGCCATCTCTAGAGCCAAATCCCGTAGTAAATCAGCTAAAGGAATCAAGTTATGAGAATCAGAAAGCGTGATAAAAAAAATCTGGCAGTAGGAGGAAACGAAAAAGCACAACTAACTCGATTCGTCATTGTCGACGAAAGGGGGAGCCCCAGAGAAGAAGTAAGGATAGAGATCTATCGAAGGTAAGAGGACGAGAGAGAGAGAGAGAGAGAGAGAGAGAGAGAGAGAGAGAGAGAGAGAGAGAGAGTGGAAAAAGGCACAGAATGGAACACAAGTAATGTGAAAATGTGATGCTGTTATAAAGGGATAAAGAAAAGAAGAGGAGGCGTTATTTACCGAGAACAGACAGGGTAGTCTGCATTGTGGAATCGATCAAAGAGGTCTGAATAGACGGGGAAACACATAAATTAGAAAATTAGAATAAAAATAGTGAGCGAATGAATACATTTTCATAAACAGGGCTGAAGTATTTTTGAGGTGGTAGGAAATTATGTGAGCGGCTAAGCACTGAAATTACATCATATGAACTTTAATAAATACACTGAAACATGACGACAAGTACCTAGTAGCAAAAGCTTATACATATATCAATCCAAACAATATCCCTTCGCAATAGTACCTCGGATCTCGAACATAATACTTCATTAAATACGGATAATAGGCCACGCGTTCCAATTACGAGTGAATGTACTATGTGCTGTGCCTTAGAACAGTACATTCCAGGAATAGAAACACA
This sequence comes from Macrobrachium nipponense, assembly GCF_015104395.2. NCBI lineage: Eukaryota > Metazoa > Arthropoda > Malacostraca > Decapoda > Palaemonidae > Macrobrachium > Macrobrachium nipponense. The sequence goes on from NC_087209.1 coordinate 68,439,124, forward strand.
ATCCTTCGGTAGGTATCAATTGTATGGAGCTTCAGTATCAATGCTACTGGAATTCATTATGACACGTTATCTTACACAATAGATAAATCTAATTACGAGGTGTATTTGCTAATGATAAATGAATACTGTTCAAATATATATATATATATATATATATATATATATATATATATATATATATATATATATATATATATATGTATATGTGTGTGTGTGTTTGTTTATATTTTATGTGTGTGTGTGTTTGACTGACAAGAATGTTAGACTCATCTTATGGCAGTTAACCATAGATGTTTTTTTATTATTTCAGGATAGCGAAAATTTTCTTTCTTTATTAAAAGGCAAAAACAAAGGGAAAATTTTTTTTTAAGAAACTTTTAAATAATTATTAATTCCCTTTTCCAACTACAGTACATAGTTGGAAGATCTAGGTAGAGAATCATTAACTATCAAGCCCATTCAAACTATTGCGTCTATTGGCCTATGCACTGAATTGCGTACTGGGTAGTTGATCAACTGTGGTGAGTTACAATCAAGGTGAATTGCACGGGGCTACCGACCTCGTCCAGAAAATCTCTCGCTGAGGAACGGAATACTAACACCTGAAGATTAAACACGTCTCGCTTTTCTTAATAACTCGCATTTCCTCGCAATCCCAGATAACAAGAGCCAAAGGCCTTGCGGGATCTCATCAGCATGAAAATGTAATAATCCTTAGGAGACGTGATCTCGTCCTCTTTCTCTCTCTCTCTCTCTCTCTCGTGCGGATTATTCAGCACCAGTTCTCCAGTGACCCCGAGGATTCATCCTCCTCCTCCTCCTACATGGGAGTAATCCTCAAGAGAGACGGCCAAAAGGGAGGATATGCAGGATGAGAATGCAAAGGAAAGGTGAGGCGCTAAGGTCGCATTCACCAGTTCTGTGTATTATTATTATAATTCCCAGAATGGCGTCTTACATTTTCCATTTTCATAGTATTTTTGGATGTGCTTTTGTAGTCTCTTGGCACGACCTTTCTGATATATGAATTTACTCTTCGAAATACAGTATTATTATTATTGTTATTATTACTTTTTTTATCACAGTCCTTCAATTCGACTGGGTGGTATTTATAGTGTGGGGTTCCTGGTTGCATCCTGCCTCCTTAAGAGTCCATCACTTTTCTTACTATGTGCGCCGTTTCTAGGATCACACTCTTTTGCATGAGTCCTGGAGCTACTTCAGCCTCTAGTTTTTCCAGGTTCCTTTTCAGGGATCTTGGGATCGTGCCTAGTGTTCCTATGATTTTGGGTACAATATCCTCTGGCATATCCCATATCTTTCTTATTTCTATTTTAAGGTCTTGATACATCGACTTTCTCCCTTTCTTTCTCTTCAACTCTGGTGTCCCATGGTATTGCGACATCAATGAGTGATGCTTTATTATTATTATTATTATTATTATTATTATTATTATATTATTAAGATACGTTTTACAAGTATTTATAGCATGCAAGGTCGTGTACAATCGGTGGGCGGGTCGGTGAGCAGGGATTTTAATTGGCCGTTGGATGGTAACGAAATCTCTCCCTGAGGCGATGAGATCTGCATAGTCTGGTCGGAGTTATTAGCGTGGGTTGGGAGTTGTTTGGGGTACCCACCTCTTGGGCGGCAGGTACTGCTGCATTCTGTCCAGATGACACACCTTCCGCTCGTTCTCTCCCGCTTTCTCTCTCTGCTTCTTCCTCTCTTTTTCTCTCTCTTAGTTTCTTTCTTTCTCTCTCTGCAAATTCCTCTCTCTCTCTCTCTCTCTTTCTCGTTCACTCCTTATTCTCTCTCTTTCTCTCTCTGCTTGTTCCTCTTTCTCTCTCTCTTTTTTTCTTTCTCTCTCTCTTTTTTTTCTTTCTCTCTCTGCTTGTTCCTCTCTCTCTCTTTCTATTTCTCTCTCTGTCTCTGTCTCTCCCCACTCGATCTCTCCTCTCTCTCTCGTGGAGGTATACGGAGTCGGTTGGTTTCTTGAGAGGAAGAAGCAGAGAGAGAAAGCGGGAGAGAACGAGCGGAAGATGTGGGTCATCTGGACAGAACACAGCAGTTCCTGCTGCCCAAGAGGTGGGTACCCAAACAACACCCAACCCACGCTAATAACTCCGGCCAGACTACACAGATCTCATCGCCTCAGGGAGTGATTTCGTTACCATCCAACGACCAATTAAAATCCCTGCTCACCGACCCGCCCACCGATTGTACACGACCTTGCATGCTATTATTATTATTATTATTTCCACTGAAAGCCTTGGAACACAAAAGGGAATGGGTAAAGAAACTTTACTTTCCAGATGGGGTTCGAACCAACGCTGCTATGAAACAACTGTCATGACCATAGATTTTAAAAAATTGCGACATCAAGTAATTGTTGACAGTTAATACAATATAGGATTAATCTATGACAATACGTTACTGATAGTCTAAAGTACTTTTGCCGCCGATTAACTGACGGTGGAAAGTTAAGAAGACGGACAGCCAGCTGGGAACACATGACTATGAAAGGCTGAAAGTAGTGACACTGAAGGTATGAGTATGTGTATACACACACACACACACACACACACATATATATATATATCAAGTTCAAATAAATACATTTCAACTTGAAAAAGTGTATATATATATATATATATCTTTATACTTTTGCATTTCTTTCTCCCTTTTTTACCTCTAATTAGTTTCTTTTGTAGAATATTTTCTAAAATTCTACAATGGCTGAGGATTTTTCCACATGATTATTTCAGAAGTCTCAAAAATTAATAATAATAAATAATAATAATGATTAGTTTTTAGCTAAAGAAAGAGATAAATGTGCCCATCTCATTTACAATGAAAATGCACATTCCACTTTCCTATCTCCGTGATTTTAATTGATTCGATTTTTCACTGGTAAGCAGACGCACAGACGTTCCAAGAGATCCATAAGAGAGTAGGTTCATCTCTTCTTATTCGCACTGTGCACAAGAGATAATTAGAGAATACTACTGTCAGAAATCCCAAAGCAAAGGCTAAAATAACGTCTTGGATAACCATAACCGTTGTCACGCCAGTTCACAGAAATGAATCAAGTTGGTCAAAATGGAAATTGTAACTATTCAGAGATATTCCAAATCAAAAGGTTCTTTACCACGAAAAATATATTATGACTAATAGAGTAATTAACTGCAGTACACCTTATTTTATTGTAGACACCAAGAGCAAACATATGGAACCATGATGTTTGGCCAATGTAATTTTTTTAAGCAGACAAATTACATTCTCAAACCAAAGTAACTTACATTTCATACTTATATACAAAAAAAATCACAATCGTTTTCACCCTTTTATGAAAAACATATTATGGAATAAAATATGTTCATAAATGCCACAATTTTCCGGCGAATTTCATCATAGTAGGTAGTTAAACGCAACGCGATAAAATCTACCCGGAAGTGAGTTCTTCCCTTCATTGTAGCATTTTTTTTTTTTTTTTTTTTTTTTGCTGGGAATGCAAAATGAAATTTTCAGAGCAATAGAGCCGGAGATCCTGCGTGAAGTCTCGGTCTTCAAAGCCCGGTTACCTCACAAAGGCTTCCTTTGAGAACTCTCGTCCGCTGGTTTACTTGCAAGAGTATAAACACTTTTGACTGTGAAAG
>NC_087209.1:68452782-68458767 GCF_015104395.2 Macrobrachium nipponense
TCCTGTAATCCTACTTGATTAGATGATGAAGCGAATTCATCCATTCCCACTAATCGAGAGTTTCCAGTTTCCAGCCGCGACCCGAATCTACATCTTTCGTGGAAATCCGTCGATGAATATACGCACATTTCCACTAACTCCGAGAAAGACAAAGATTGAGAGATAGAGAGAAGAGAGAGAATGGAGGGTGGGGGGGGAAGGAAGGAATGAAACAGTTAAAGAAACACAACCCTCAACGGTGCATTTAACTTTCTCTCGATTACTTGGAAGGTCCCGGTAGTTTCTTTAATTACCAACGTGATGATTGAAAACAATCATCAATTCTCCATCACTGTCAAGCAAAAGTTAATCATTTAACACAACCTTTCATCTATTATTCTTCAAAATTAATTCATACGTTCTTTATACGTCCTCCTTAAACACAAAAACACACGGCCCCGGGTGTGAACATTTGTCTCCAAATTCAGCTAACAGTGTTAGTTTAAAAGCAGGTACTTGAAGCAGAAAATAAACAAAATGTATAAAAGTAGCTAAGACAAGAGAGCACAGCCCTGGGTGTAAACATTCTTCTCCAAATTTAGTTGGCAGTGTTAGCGCAACAGCATTTTCTTGAAGCACAGGAAACAAAGAGAATATACAAAACAACAAAGAAAAAACAGTTCTAGGTGGAAAACAATGAAAACCTTGAGACTCAAAGCTCCAGTGGCTGAAGATAATCTTTTGGTCTTCGTTGGTAATAAAGACGAAGGAATGTGGACGATGTTCCAAACAGTGTTGCCATGAAGGCCTTAATTCACCCGAATGGAAACAGATGCGCCTTGTTGCGGGAGAATGAGACCAAAGGGAAGATCCGAGCGGAAAGGGAAAAGGAAAATGCTTTTAAATTCGCTTTAGTTCTTCGGAGTTTATCTTTCAGATGGAGTCCATCTTGGCAAACCATTGAGTTTGATGTGGGTTGTACAGAACGCCCTCTTACTGAGGATCTTTCGAATTGAGTATCATTTCAATTTTATTCTGCTCCTTGTTAACCTTATTATTCTTTTTATATATAATTACAGCCTTTTCCGTGGAAAGCTCACCATCAACCCCGTCGAACCCCACTAACCCTATGTAATTCAATTCTACCAGCATGTGCCCTCATATACATACAATCACTATATATATATATATATATATATATATATATATATATATATATATATTTATTATACACACACACACACACACACACACACACATATATATATTTATATATATATTATATATATATATATGTATATATATATATATATACTAAATATATATATATATTATAAATATATATATATATATATATATATATATTATTATATATATATATATATATAATATATTTGGTATATAGTATATTATACATATCATACATATTATACATATATATATATATATATATATATATATATATATATATATATATATATATATATACATACATATCAAATATATATGTAATAGGCACTGGATACATGTACTAGTGAAAATTAGGCCAGCAACGGGTGACGTGAACAAGATTGGAATGCACAACGACACAGCCTCATAGTATTAGCGATCCACCAGCGAGATGGGGGTGGGGGTGGGGGGGGGGGGGGGGCGGCATAAATGACCTGATTAGCTGGAAAGTCATGTGACTGTGACGACAGAAAAATGCAAGTGCGTTCGTGCTTCAATTTATGCATCAAACAGGGTATGTTCGTCGAAAGTTCCAGAACATCGCGTACGTACGTCAGTGTGCCAAATAGGGCTTGTACATGAGACATGGGAACGTCCGTACATCAAATCAGAATAGCGTACATACGTCCCTACATCCATTGTCATGCGGCAATATAACCTCTAGGTGGTAAGTAATGAGACTATTAGACGAGAACTTAGTGGTGGTCACATAGGACATCGTAAGGCCAAAGGAGGCAGAAGGTCCATCGATTAAGGTAGAATGATGGGATAAAGAACATTTAAAATTTAGTGACAATTACTTTTCAGATACTCTGAAAGAGGAAGTGCGGTGCGACACTTACAGTTATTGATGAACCTCACCGTTTCATTTTCTGATAAATGTGGTTTCTTTTACATATGGATTCGGTTTATCACTACCGAAAATGAATTCTTTGTTGACATTCAACTGCGAAAGACTGATGGGTTTCTTTGACAGTGATGATAGTGTGTGACAATTTCAATAATGGTGTCTTAATGATTTTTTTTGGATTTTAGATTCATTTTCTTTAATTTTCATGTTTGCTATTTTGGGGAAATACAGACTTTATTTTGTATCTCAAGAGTTTCAATTAGCCAAGAGTTAATGTTTATTTTAGCTGCTAAGATGGCCGGTTTGCAGGGAACGACAAAGGTAGGTCGCGCTGCAAGATACCTCTAGTTTTAGGATTTCTCTCCTTTGATTAAGGGGGCCGGCCGGAACCCTTATATATGGCGGTATAGGGCGAAAAATGCAAAGTCATGAAAAAATTCACGGAGCTTCATATGGCAATTGATTAATACGTATACGAAATATTTCGTCAAAATTCCTCTTACTTTCGTAGTTACAGGGTAATTAGTTAACGTAACTCAATAAGCCTAAAACATTGATCCGTACAAGAAGATGCCATATTTCTTCTATTATCGTAAATTTTGATAATTATTGTCAAAGAAATTGGGAGAAATGGCATCTCTAGACATTCCCCGAGTCAAGAAGAGAGACTTCAGTCAGCTACCAACCAAGTCCAACTATCAGTGCGAGAACAAACATCAAAAAGCGTATGCTTTCGATTTCACCTCTGACATTCGCTTGCTTTTACGATGTTTATGTATGTTTCGGCAAGAATTTCATCATGCCAATGAGGAAAAGACAAGGAAAACCTCTCGCTAACATACAGACGAAGAAAAATCGCTGAATTATTATTACAGAATATCATAATATACGTGTAGTTAGTGAAGAGAGAGGGGAGGGTTGCCTAGAAAGGCCCCTTTCCTGCCTGACAGCACACGTCACACTGTGCCCAAGGCTACGATCTTTGAGCAAAGAGATCTTCATTTATGATAAAAAACATAGTTTTGGTTTTTTAATACCCAAAATGGAATATGAAATTCATAATAATCATGATTTTTTAAATTATCTTTGTAAAAAGAGAGTACATCTTCGAGTTTCACCTCTGACATTCTCTTGCATTTACGTTTGTTTATCTTTGTTTCGGCAAGAATTTCATCATGCCAAAGAGGAAAATACAAGGAAAACATCTCGCTAACATACAGAAGAAGAAAATTCGCTGTAATAAGCCGAGTTAGTGAAGGGGAGAGAGAGAGAGTTGCGTAGGAAGGAGTGCCCCATCTTGCCTCAAGCAGTGCCCCAGGCTACGATATATGAGCAAAGGGATCATCATTTATGATTAAATTATGATAAATAAAATAGTTTTGGTTTATTGATACACAAAAAAGAAATATACATTCATAATAATCATTATTTATTAACATTGTCTTTATAGAAATACGAAGGAAAACTTTGAACGCCCGTATCTCAAAACTATACTTATTGACCTTCAAAATCTATCTTCTCACTTAGGTTTAAAGCTATAACATTGGAATTTGGTATATAACTCAGAAAGACATTATAGAACAATCAAATAGAGCCCTTTTTTCCAATTTTTGTTTCGTCTTTTTTTTTTTCTCCTGATTTATAAGGTACATTTTTTTACCATATTGAAACATTTCTATCTAGCAAAAAAATGACTTTTAGAAAAAAAAACTCCTCATTCGATTGGAGGTCTACATCAGGTCTATATATAGTAGTCATCCTAGGTCTTAATATTAAATATCAAGGGAGGAGATATAATTTGAAAAATGGTTATTTTCGTGATAAATCGCCCTGGCGTCACAAAACCGAAGGTCTGAGGCGAAAATCATATGCGGTTTGGAGATGCCCAAGTCACCTTATTAAGTGGTATGAATATCAAAGTCCTGTCCTTAAAAAATGGCATTAGCCGGCCGGCCCCCGTCCATTTTACACTGTAAAGATACATATATCCAGAGAGAGAAAACAATCAGGTAAAATGGTGGTCTTAACCGAATTTTGCAGCGCTCACCTAATGTTCCCTAGGTCCGACGAATGCTCACGGCCTGCAATCCTCCTCTCCACATATATAACTTTAAATGAAGACGATTCTCTAGTGGGATCAAGAAGAGCCATGCTGCTAGCAACCTCATTCCTGAATACGTACTGTAAAATAAGACGCCTGTATCCTACTGGCACCACCACTTCTACTTGGAAATCAGCGTATACCAAAACCAGGTAGCATATACATAGATACAGACCTACATACATTGGATATGAAATTATATTTTTCGAGATATATATAAATATATATATATATATATATATATATATATATATATATATATATATATATATATATATATATATATATATATAATAGTATAGATATCCAATATCGCCTGGTTCCAGCCAATTGGAACAACGACAATCAGCTGAAATTTTAGGCTGAAGTGAACAGTGATAGACCAGCTCCGAAAAAAGGATGTTAATTAGTGCGACTCTTTCTGCCAATTAAAACCCCATAATATCCGCTTTCCAAAGGACACACGACACTGACAGTTAAATCAAAGCGCCTAATTATAGTATGTCAATTGACAAACCCACCCTTCCTTCCATGCTAGACCGACGTCTCATTGTGCCTGCGTGTGAAGTATTTTACATGAAGTTGAAGTATTTTACACGGAGTGAGTTCCCATCGACGTCCCAAGCTAAATATCAGAAAACAATGTTTTTTTTTTAGTTTATTTTCAATTCTTTGGATTTTTAGCATTAAAACAAAACTAGAATGACTATAGGCAAAATCACTTACGATTATAACAAGGTTAACGCAAAATCATCTTTTACTCATTGACATAATGAAATAGGGTAGGCAAGTGTTATTTTAAAACATGTCAAATTAATTGATTGGTAAGATAGTTCCCATAGAGCAGTGTTTCTTGAAGTTGGTGGTCCGAGGACCCGCAGGGGTCCTTGGAAATGCTACCAAGGGGTCCGCAGGATAATTTGGCCCTCGGTATCAGATAAATTTCAGGCCAAAACTTGGCTCAATTTAATTTGTGTCCAAAATTGCAAAATGAATAATGTTCTGAAAGTTATTTTAAGTAAAATGTAAACATTTATGTTGAAGATAAGCCATTAATAAATAATTCAGTAGCAATTTTAGTACTTTATATTATACACTGAATACATTTTTAAACCCAAGAGGGAATTATCATATAAGGGGTCCGCTACACGAGTCATTTTTAATAAAAGGGGTCCGATGCACAAGAAAGTTTAAGAAACACTGCCATAGAGTAAGTCTCCGAGTGCTGAGTCTAATGAAAAGTCTAGGAGGCTGAGGAAAAGGAGGAAAGATACGAAGTGGATTGGTTTGCTAGACGTGTGACTTAGTATACACGCACCGCAAGCACTAATTCACGAAGGTTCCATTCATTGTAAACGAGATACTTGAAACAAAATGCTATGGATAAAATCCGTAAAGCAAGCACCACGATCTGAGATGTTTAAACAAGATTGAATTGGATAACAGCTCTGAAGCATTTGTTTATGCGTAGGCCGAATGAACGGACAACCCAATGACGTCACGTAGTCGGTCCTGACGTAGAGGAAAAGATAAGCGAAGAAAAAAGGATACAACTAGAAATTTAGAAGATTCGGAAACAAATTTTCATCAGCTATGAAGAAATCATGATGGAATTCTGAAATGAATATGAAGATCATGATGGAATTCTAGAAATGAAAAATTCTATCTATCTTTTACTTACAATGGTGAGTGAATGTTTCTCTGTTTTTAATTCTAGGCTTTGGAATCGTCTTCCTGCTCCAATTTTTCATGACATATTATATCCTTTTTTTCGAGCTTGTTCTACATTAGAACACATTGCCATCATTATGATCTTGCACTAAAC
>NC_087209.1:68459267-68464267 GCF_015104395.2 Macrobrachium nipponense
TATATATGTGTGTGTGTGTGTGTGTGTGTGTGTGTGTGTGTATTTATGTATAGTATATAACTGAATCACGAAAATTTGGAACGTGATAAATGCATATATAAAGGTATAAGCCACAAAGAAAACATAAACACTGGAGTGGCTGCTCCAGTATTTATCATTCTTTCGTGGCTTATACCTTTATAAATATATATATATATATATATATATATAGTATATATATATATATATATATATATATATATATATATATATATATATATATATATATATATATATATATATATATATATATATATATATATATATATATATATATATATATATATATATATATATATCTATATATCTATATATATATATATATATATACGTATATATATATATATATATATATATATATATATATATATATATATATATATATATATATATATATATATGTATATTATGTATATATATATATATATATATATATATATATATATATATATATATATATAATATATATATATATATGTATATATATATATACAGTGGTACCTCGAGATACGAAATTGACCCGTTCTGAGGCGCCCTTCGTATCATGAGGTTTTCGTATCTTGGACCACATTTTACATGTAAAATGGCTAATCCGCTCCAAGCCCTCCAAAAACACCCCAGTAAATTTCATAATAATGCTAAATTGACCTATAAACAATGAAATACTACAACAAATTGGACCATTCAATAACCTAACTTAATAACGTAATGCTAATTACCTGTAAGTAAAGTGTATTGTGTACATGGTATACAAGAAATACTGTACGTATGTAGTAAATGTGGAAGCTTACCTTTCGAGTGAGGATATCTCCAAAAGTGGCGGCAGAGGAGGAGGACAAATGGCAGATATGTACGTACGTATGTACACTTAACTTTATGAAACATAAAAAAATGTAAGGAAAACTAAACTAGAATTTACGAAACACATTAACAAAATTGTAACACTTAACTTTACAAAAAACTAAAATTAAAAAAGAATTTTTTATCTTTTTTTATTTTTTAAATTTTCTTTTTTACTTTTTTATACTTTACGTAGGTTTTTTTTTTTTTTTTTTTTTTTTAATTCAACTTCATCACCACTTTCAACTTTCTGTTTTTTATCACTTGGTTCTTCCTTTTTGCTTACTCATGCTAATGCTAAAGGCCTCTTTAAAAAATAACTATTCAAGGAAGATTGCTTCTGCCTACTTTTCACAATGTTCCTGAAACAACTCAGGCAAACGTCATCGAACTGCGCAAGCATACGACCTGTGTGAGCCTTTTTGGGGTGTCTTTTTTTCTATAAACAATTGCACTTTATGAAAAGTGGCTAGAACATCCTTAATTTCTGCCGCTGCCATAGGGTCGCCCTCCTCCTCCTTGCCGCTGCTAGAGAACTCCTCTTGAACGATGTTATGTTGCATGGCCTCCAACTCCTTCAGGTCATCCGTCGTAAGCTCCTCTTGGTGCTCCTCAAGAAGGTCGTTGATGTCGTCCTCGTCGACGACTAGCCCTATGGACTTGCCGAGTCCAACGATCTCTTCAAGATCTGGTTGCAAAACAGTTTCAGGATCGTGAACTGTTTCTGAATCTGCAGCACCAGCTTCGCCCACGTCAAATCCCTCATAGTCTCGGGCGGATACGGCATCAGGCCAGAGTTTCCTCCACGAGGAATTTAAGGCTCGCCTCGAAACCTCCTGCCAAGCTTGGTCGATGAGTCGGATGCATATGACGATGTTGAAATGCTCCTTCCAAAATTCACACAAGGTGAAGTTTGTGGTATTGGTGATGTCGAAACATCTCTTGAAAATATGTTTCGTGTACAGCTTCTTTTAGTTGGATATCACTTGCTGGTCCATGGGCTGGAGGAGAGGGGTGGTGTTAGGCGGAAGACAAAGAATCTTGATGAAGGAATACTCCACTAGGATATCTTCCTCGAGGCCAGGAGGGTGGGGAGGGGCATTGTCCAACACCAGCAGACATTTCAGGGGGAGGCGCTTCTCTTCCAAGAATTCCTTCACTGTCGGGCCGAAACACAGATTTACCCACTCCGTGAACAAAAGGCTCGTTACCCAGCTTTGCATTAGCCCTCCACATCACTGGAAGCTTCTCCTTAAGCACTTTGTGGGCCTTGAAGCTCGAGGAGTCTCGAATGATACACCATAGGGGCTCACCTTGCAATCCCCACTGGCATTGGAACAAAGTGCGAGTAAGCATGTCTTTCATAGGCTTATGCCCGGGTAGTTTCTTCTCTTCCTCCGTGATGTACGTCCAACGAAGCATTTTTTCCAAAAGGCCAGTCTCATCACAGTTGAAGACTTGCTGAGAACTGTAGCCTTCCTTGGTCATCATCTTGTCGGACATCTTTTTAAAGGCTTCGGCCGCTTTCGTGTCCGAGTTGGCAGCCTCCCCATGCCGCACCACCGAATGGATGCCAGCCCGTTTACGAAATTTCTCGAACCATCCATGCAAAGCCTTGAACTCTGGGGTTGGCGTTGAAGTCCCTTCCCCTCCGTCGTCTTCCGCCTGGACAATCAAATCGCCGAAAATAGCGCTGGCCTTGTGGGAGATTGCCATCTCTGTTATCGTATCGCCAGCGATATCTTTGTCTTTTATCCAGACAAGAAGCAGCCGTTCCATCTCATCGTGCACGTGGGTTCTCTTGCTGGACAAAATAGTGATGCCCCTGGAAGGTGTAGCTGCTTTGATGACATCCCTCTGCTTAAGGATGGTGCCTATTGTCAACGGATTTCAGCCGTATTCCTTGGCGATCACACTCAATCGCATACCAGCTTTATACTTCTTGATAATCTCCATCTTTGTCTCCAAAGAGAGCATTTGCTTCTTTCCCGTGAATTTCAACTTTCTTGGACCCATGATAACGTATATACTGTACATAATTTACGTATAAGTAGAATAAAGTTTTCACACAACACGATAAAGTACGTATACTGCAATGAAATCACTAACGAATTTACGTTACTAAACGAAATCGTTAGACCGAATGAATACCGCGTGCATACGATAACGATGCTGCTACGAGTGGCCGAGGCACGCCGCTACGTACATAGATGCATCATGGGAGGGATGTGACCAATAGGATGAGAAGGATCTCATGGCGGTGTGACTAGCATCAGGAACCAATGGGAGAGCAGGAGGATGGTGGCAAGTCTACTCAGTTGGCGGCGCGCGAGTTTCAAAAATTGTATCGGGTGGTTCGGGGCGAATCTGGACTTTTAGTTACAGAAACTTTTCGTATCTTGAAAACTTCGTATGTAGAGTCGCTAAATTTTTCGTATTAGCTTTCGTATCTCGAGTTTTTCGTAAGTAGAGCCTTTCGTATCTCGAGGTACCACTGTATGAATAACTTGATCACTAAATATATAAAAACCGTAATGCTATGTATAAATAAAGGTAATACCAAGAAGAAAAATGAAAAAGGAGAATTGCGAGATCTTTCGGTCTTAACGACCCTTTACTTAAGGCAAGATTGATCAGAACAATGAAAAACACAGTTCAGTCAAGCATATACAAACGGACATTACATGATTAACGAAAGGTCCAATTCACTTTAAAGAAACGAAAATAGTGCATTTCAGTTAGAACAGCCCATACTTCAAACGCACTATTTATTCAAATGAGTGAAAAATCTCATTGTATAAATTGGGACGATAGCTCTATAATTGCTAGGTCTAATGATTGTTTCAAGAAATGTACTAGATTCAGCATTATATTCCTGGATTGTACCATTTGGATCTATATATTTGTAAAATGTTTATGAAGGACCTTAAAATAAATGAATTAACTACTAATTAATTATTCCTACATGTTTCTTATTATTTTTTTCCTCTCTTTCATGCTCATTGTATCTTTAGTGTCTTAGTTCGTTTTCACCATTGTCTGAACACTTTGGTAAATTTCTTGTTACTAATACAAAGTGCATTGTTTTTTTTCGAAATTAAATTGCCATTGACCAGCGTTTTTCACTGCACCGCTCTTAAATCCTTAATATAGCGTTTTTGGGATTTTACTAAATTCATATTGTCCTGTAGTATATGCCTCTTTGTTTTTCAAAATGTATTGTTTTGTGGCCAAATTGTATTGTTTTCTGACAAAATTACCAGTGACCACGTGTGGGTTGGCTGCTTTTTAAAATCTTTAATCTAACCCACGGGCGTTTTTTCGTTTCTTTAAAGTGAAATGGACCTTTCGTTAATCCTGTAATGTCCGTTTGTATATGCTTGACTGTACTGTGTTTTTCATTGTTCTGATCAATCTTGCCTTAAGTAAAGAGTCGTTAAGACCGAAAGATCTCGGCAGTTCTCGCTTTTCCACTTTCCGCTGTGACGTTCCTTTATATATATATAGATATATATATATATATATATATATATATATATATATATATATATATATATATATATATATATATATATATATATATCTATATATATATTTATATATATATATATAATATATATATTATATATATATATATATATATATATATATATATATATATATATAGCATATATATGTATATGTATATATATATATATATATATACATATATATATATATATATATATATATATATATATATATATATATATATATATATATATATATGAATAACTTGATCACGAAGTATGGTGGAACGTGATGCTATGTATAAATAAAGGTTTTTTTGCCACGAGGGAAAAAAATGAAAAAAGCGAGATAGCCAAGTACTTTCGGTCCTGTTCGGACCCTTTACTGAGGCAAACTGATTTTACAGAGAACACATAGTCAAAAGAAGGCTTAATATACAAACTGACATACAAGATTAGCAATAAGGGCGATTTCACTCTACAGAAGGAGCCGCCTGAGGTAGCACACCTTCCAAGGATACACGCAGTAAAACAAAAGTGATTCTTCCAGAAAACAATACATTTGATAAAACATGTGAGCATATACAAATATCATGAATTTTTACACAAATT
>NC_087209.1:68471767-68476767 GCF_015104395.2 Macrobrachium nipponense
TCAGGAGACTAAAGTTAAAAAAAAAAAAAAGAATAGTATATAAGAATTTTAATAAAGAACTAAAACATCTGCCCTTTAAAAACTCTCAAGACTTAAGCCTCTTAACTGAAAAATAATCGTTATTAACTTCAATATGAATTCTCTTACTTGACATCTTTGTTTCAGCTGAACTGACTTGTTTAAAACTCATTTAATGATACTTTGGAGTTTGACTCTCTGACAGAAAAGGATTGACGACAGAAGTTGTGAAAGATACTGGCAGCTTCCTGGGCATATTGTGACGACGTTATAGCGTTCATTATATTAGTTTTGAAAGTTATGATGGGAAATTTTATCAAAGTGGTGTTGTGAAAGTTATCTCGATAGCAACAAATTGATTGTGAAAAATTAGTAGTAATTGTAGTAGTAGTCTTTGTAATAGTATTAACAAAATAGTTTACCCAGGTCATAGGTAATCTTGAAAGGATTATTAAATTAGATAGAATTATGGATTATATACTAGAGAGATGAGGCGCGCCATGCTGTGTAGGGTAGGAGGGTAGTTGAAGGACTCCCTGTTTAAACATGGCTGCCAGTGTGAATGGGGTCTCTCGTGATTTTTTTATGGGATACGAAATTTCAAACTAAACCCATGATTCGTGATTAGTCCGGAACGCTGATTAATCAAAATCAGTAACGGGCGGGCAAACAGGTTTGCAGGAGGAGGGTGGATGTGTCATGTCTCCCCTGCCCTACCGATCCCCAACCTACCCTCGCCCGTACCCGGGGCTGACAAAGAAAAAAGATGCAATCTAATTTTATTAAAATAGATTTTCTTATCAAAATTACCCAAAACGTATGTTACCAAAATTAATCAATTTATATTCTCTTACTCTTTTATATATTTGGTACTTTCTCTAACCGTTTACCAGTCTCACTATGCTTCGGTGATCTCCGTTTTGGGGTGAGGTTGCCATCCCTGTGCCCTTTCTGAGGCTCAAACAGGGGACTATTGTTCTATAGAACAACGAAGGTTTCGGTGAGTGAAAAGTTATTCCCTTTCTTCTACGTACTTCATCTTTCCCGATCTTCAGAGCACGGCCCGATCCTCCTCGGCGTATTATCATTATTTAATCAGTCTTGGAATATTGGATACGCATGGTTCTTCAATGCTTCGAGAAAATCTGTTTCTTGCAGAAGAATTATTATCCACATTAGCACTACACTTGAGTAATTATTCATAATAGTTTTACATTGCAACTTCCTAATTATTATTGCTATATTAGTCAGCAATATATTATATTTTGAGGATATACAAAGTGTTTTCCTTTGTAGTAAGTCCTGATGTATTGTTAGATACACTGGAGACTTTTACCTTTGAGGTTCAAGAGAACGATGAAGACTGATATGTTTCGTGTTTTAATTGTATTTAAAGCAATATACGAAGATTCAGTGCGCAATAAAGTGTTAATTTATCTTCATCTTTACATATAGAATACAAGCAAAATAAAAAGAATGAGGACAAATTTTAATTTCATGGTCACATTCAATTGTAATATTCAATAGAAATACACAGCTTTGAACCCCAGCGTATTACAAAAGATTACGATATCTGGTCTTCATAATTCAGGGAGTTATAATTAGCCAGAACAATTTGTAGAATTTGTGACCTCGTATGCAAAATCATTTGATGTTTCACATAACATTTTTTGGTGACTAAAATGTAAAAAGGATTTTTTTTACTGCTAAGCAGATGTCTTTTAACTGGTAAAGTTTATTATTATTATTATTATTATTATTATTATTATTATTATTATTATTATTATTATTATTATTATTATTATTGATGAGCTATATAACAAAACAACCACGGAATTATTTTCAAACGAGAGGGAAAAAGTAGAATAATATAAATTTGAAAAAGTTGGGTAAGGAAGTAAAATAAAAAATGAAAGCAATGCAAACCGATAACTTAAGGGATGCCATATGGAACCTTTAATACCGTCTATGTGTACCCAACTAAGAACAGCGTAAGCGCTAAGGAAAAAAAAAAAAAGCAAGTAGTGATGCTATACTTGGGGAGGAAACTCCATTTTCATATTTTCTTGAAGCATTAAATATTTTATTTCGGAATTCATGGTTTTCATAATGATATGACTCATGAAATTCAATAATAGATTATGAGGTGCGGGTCACGAGATCATTAATGAATATCTTTCATGATTTATGAAACCATAAATGAATATGTGCGATCAGATCATAAACGAATAAATATGAGTCCTGGAATCATTATAAATGTGTGAAAGGAAGCATTGTTATATTAATATTGTTGAGTGTGGCTTCTAGTACATTCACAGATATGAGAAAAAATTATATAACGTAATATGCAGCAAAACAAAATTAATCAGTGTTAGTATTTAGAGTGATTAAATCAATCGAGAAGTGTGCAATACTATTTACATCAGAATTATATGATAAACATTGCTGAATAGCGTTAAGGGAGTTGCGCATAAGAAGCTCTCTCTCTCTCTCTCTCTCTCTCTCTCTCTCCTTACTTGAAATTTTCCGAAGGAAATCAGTTCCAGAGTTAACGCAGCGAAGGTTCCCTCATAAGTTAGAAACAGCTGCCGCACAAGGTTCATTAGAATAACTTAATTCCTTGGGAGCACGCAAAGACACTCGAAGTCGTGCGAAACTCTATAGTATATATATATATATATATATATATATATATATATATATATATTTATATATTATATATATATATATATATGCGTGTGTGTGTGTGTGTATGTATATGTGTGTGTACATGAAATGTTAAACATCTCTTAACGATGACTGTATGGAATTAGAAAGTAAACAAAATGTACTTATACACACACACATTTATATATATATATATATATATATATATATATATATATATATATATATATATATATATATATATCTGAAATTTAAAAGCTAAGTAACTGAAAAGCCTGTGAGTTGATGTGAATATAGATGCAAAGGAAGGTGCAGTTTCATTTTTCTGAAATATGTACTTCTGTATTTTACAAAGACTTATATGAATTATTAATAGACATTAGTATCCCGACCGCTCGGTCATCATAGAAAATGACGGAAAATCAACAGCAGCAGAAAAGTCATTTAAGAATGGAAAGAACACAATCAAGAATGCAAAGTTGAACCCCACCCGATCTTTCTGCATCTGAACGTGGCCATGAAAACTCCCCTCCGGAACGCAGGGTATTGGCCGTTAGAGACAACTATTACGGCCCAGGGCCTCTTTTGAGTCCGGGATCAACATCATAAAACCTGGAAAAAGGGTTTCCAGACATTATCCAGCCAGTTGCCCCTTGCCAGTTTACGGGCACGCAGGAAATAGGAATTGAGCCGCCTAAAAGGATATTTATTTTAAGGAGGTGGGGAGCACTGTGCGTCTCTCCTGTATCTTTTGTGTTTAGATAATAGTGCCATAAAGAGTAAGGGTCCTGTTCTCCCTCCTTGCAGCTGGAATGCCTTGAGGACTTCTGTGTGTGTGTATACAAACACACACACATACATAAACATACATACATACAAGCCTTTTCCTTTAAAGGTGGTACTACCAGAAGGGTAGACACTTCCGGGTCTTTGTAAAGTTCTGTCCGCTTAAGGATGAGGTTGCTAGCCTCACGATCTTGTGCTTAATAAACCCTACCAGTGGGTGGCCATTCATTGTCTGATCGACTGATGGCTGACAGGCCGATATCAAACCACAGGTCTTGAGTATGCGAGCCCAGCGCTTTATGACTGTACTTTGCCGCACAGCATCATTTATATATATATATATATAATTAATATATATATAATATAATAATAATATATATAATATTGAGAATTTTTTCTTCTTATTAGCTCTATTTTTAGAAAGTTATATCACAGTCATTCCTTTCCGTCTGGGTGGCTTTTATAGCGTGGGGTTCCAGGTTGCATCCTCCCTCCTTAGGAGTCCATCAATTGTCTCACTATATGTGCTGTTTCCTGGAGCACACTCTTCAGCATGAGTCCTGGAGCTACATCGGCATCTAGTTTCCTTCCGGGTTCCTTTTCAAGGATCTTCGGGATCGTGCCTATTGGTCCCGTGATTATGGGTACAGCTCCCACTGGCATATCCCATATCCTTCTTATTTTCTATACTGCCATATCCCTCTTCTTCTTCTTCTTATATTATTATTTATTATTATTATTATTATTATTATTATTATTATTATTATTATTACTATTATTATTATTATTCAGAAGAGGAACCCTATTCATATGGAGCAAGCCCGAAAGAGCCATTAACTTGAAATTCAAACTTCCAAAGAACATAGTGTTCATTAGAAAGAAGTATGAGGAGGTACAGGGAAATATGGAGAGAAGAGATCACACTCATTAAAGGAGAATACAAAGGAAAGGCATTTGCCTAAAAGTGTAATGCATATAGAAGACCTTCCTGCAACAAATGCAGTCCAGTTTGTTCAAGTGAAACTTCAAAATAAAACGCGCGCGCTCACAAGCACAAGCAAGCGCGCAACAGGCGATTTCTCATCAGCTTTTATAGCTTACCATTTCCACAGTCCCTGAAGCCACCGATTTGATCCTCTCAACATCATCTCCTCTTATTTCAGCCTTAATCTCTTTAATTAGTGTCGGCTCTATCCTTTGTTTTGAGTTTTATCTTGTTAGGGTCGTGAAAACGTGGAGCCATAAAGCTCTTTATTAAGAGTTTTACAATTTCGTGATCCGTTGGAAATCATCCCACGATTTTTAATCTCTAAAACAACTCGTGAATGGAGGAGGAGCAGGAAGACTGATGGCGGTGAGGAGACATTATTGAGAAGCCAAGCGATCTTACAAAGTGAGGAGAGATGATGAGGAGCAAACACGAGGCCTTCAAAGTAAGGAAAGATGACGGTAAACTGCATTAGGGCCCCAAAGTGGGGAAACATAGTGAAAGCCACGACGACCTTGAAAAGGAAATACCATCATAATTA
>NC_087209.1:68482508-68490008 GCF_015104395.2 Macrobrachium nipponense
ATTACTTTGCAAATTGTGCAATTGTAAATACAAGTTTATAACAAGAAGAAAGTATGAAAACAAAATCTCACCTAATGGGTCTTTTTCTCAGGTTATCAGCAGGATCGTGAATTATTGTAATACTATAATAACAATAAAGAGGCATCCATAGGCAAATTATGTTCGACTTTCTGTAAATAAAAAGGCTCCATTCACTTTGTTATGAGGATAATACCTTGGTCCCTTATACTGCAACTTTAACATTTCTACGACCCTTATGTTTATCATATAAACGCTAATAATGTCAAATGAATAAAATCGCTCGATGAAAATAAGAGATAAAAAAAGCAAAAATTACTGAAGAGAATCAAATAAATGACAAAATTGTTGAAAACGTCCGTTATAGACCTGACAAAAGTAGAATGACAGATGTCAATACGCCTACCCCTCGGGTCCTTTTTTGCAATAGAAATTTAAATAGTGAAATCAACAATAGTGTACTTCGGAAAATAAAAAGTTACTAAACGTTTTTTTACTAATTATTATCATCGAAAAGTTATATGAAAATAACACAATTAACCTGCTTTTTTTCTTCTTGCCAAATCTATATACTGGATAAATGTTTTTTATAAATACAATCTTTTATCATAGAATAGAATTACATGTTGTCTTTGAAGTTTAATAAGCGGTTATTATTGCAAAGGCATATGGAAGCGACACGTGCATTTCGTTTTTTTATAAATTGAATTTCTTTATGATCGAAATAAACTATATTTTTCTCTGTGAAAGAGACTTTTGCTAAATTAGTATCCTCGTCTTTTTTCTAATTAATAGGCCAAATGACGTGTAACGAAGTACACGTCTCTTGCCCTGGACTATAGAAAACGGGAGAGTCAAATAGAGAAAGTGGCTCATTAAAAAGGGGATTCACTCATCAATGTGCCCCTGTAAACTCATGTATTCGGCAGTCAGCTAACTAATGTGCGTGGCAATCAAAGTGGAAATATACCTGTGGTTAGCAAACTCATCTAATGATAATAAACATTTCAGGATGGTATGGAAATTACATGTTAAACCCCGGTATATATATATATATAATATATATATATATATATATATACGGGTATTTATATTACTATATATATAGATATATATATATATATATATATATATATATATATATAAATATATATATATATATATATATATATATATATATATATATATGTGTGTGTGTGTGTGTGTGTGTATGGTGTGTGTGTGTGTGTGCGTGCTTCACGGGAAACTAATAATCAGATTTTAATTAGCATAGCCTTGGATGTGTCTGCATCTTTATCTTATAAAAATAAAATAAGAACAGACGAATGCAGGTGTCATGAGCACTATGACCTACGCATTACTTAACAAAACCGCCACAGGAACATGAGAAATGTTCGTTGAGGAATCGACACTTTTGAAGAATAAAAAATGAAACTGAATGAATTTGAGCAATGAAGGAAACGAGAAACTGGAACGCTAGAAGGGAGTGAATCATGCACAGGCATCTTCTCAGGGAGAAAAAACTTAAAAACCTACCACTTCCATTGCACAGATCACATCTGGAACTCTCGTGTGGTTCCCCTGCGAGAAAAATGGCTGGAGGCTGACACTTCGAAGGCGTAGGTGTATTCTGTTTGACTTTCTTGAGAGTTCTGGAAATAAGGAAGAAAGCGTTTCAAGCATTGATTACTCATTTTTTTCTTTGGGTATTACTAGCATCCTTTAGATATACAATTATTAAGTGATAAAATGTTTTTTAACAAATAAATGTTAAAACGTTAGACGTTAACCGTCATTTGGCCGTAAATATTACTAATTTTTAGTTACGAAGTCGGTTACACCTAAGCTTGCAAAAGAATGCAACTGTCAGCCAAGTACCAAAAATATAAGCTGATAATTGCAGGTCTACTGGGTACTAAATATTCTACTGATATATCTAATATTATGAGACTCAAATCTTTAAATCGAGTTTGTACTGATATCTTTTACTATCGTTGTAATACTTAAAACAATAAATGTGAAACATACTGACCATTCATGAAATGAAATGATTTGATATTTGGGTAAATTACCCTAATTAGAGTTAGTACTGAATGGAAACAATGTACTCATTTTATCCGGTTAATTTGAAGTAGTTTGTTTGTTTGTTTGTATAGTTTTTCTACGTTGCATGGAACCAATGGTTATTCAGCAACGGGACCAACGGCTTTACGTGACTTCCGAGCCACGTCGAGAGTGAACTTCTATCACCAGAAATACACATCTCTAACACATCAATGGAATGCCCGAGAATCGAACTCGCGGACACCGAGGTAGAACACCAACACCCATACCGACCACGCCATCAAGGCGCTAAATTTAAAGTAGTTTGAGATTCTCTTGTGCTTCACATATCACCGCTTCTGACACTGCTCTCAAACCTGAACTTAATTAAGTTTCCGCGATAAAATAGATAAGTATTTCATTTGAAAGATTTTACTCTCTAATTGTACATTATACTTTATTTTCTATTTTTTTTAACCATGAGAGTTTAAGGATTTTTAAGTCAATGTACATTTCAAGACTTCCGCTCGAGGGACTGACTGAGAAGAAGATGAATTTCCATATTATGAAACCTGAAATTACCCTAAGGGAAATATTGTTAAAACAAAGCGTTTAGCGAATGTCACGTAAACGGACTTAAATTAAGCTGGCTTTGTGATGACACTGGTTCTTGTCGCAAGGCGAGCAAGAAGTGTAAGAAGATGCGGGGGAAGGGAGGGGGGGTGGGGGGGGGGAGAGAGAGACAGGAGGAAGCCTGGTTTCGACCTCCGGACTCAGAAGACCCAGAAAAGGACTAGCTCAAAATTTCAAGAGTTCATAATTTGAACACGGTACTAGTTTTCATTATTTGCACAGTATATATATAGATATATATATATATATATATATATATATATATATATATATATATATATATATATATTATATATATATATATATATATATATATATATATATATATATATATGCACAGTATAAAAACATGAATTTACAGACCTACAGTATTTAAATACACCTATGGTTACTGATTAACTAATTCATTAAAATCAAGTTAGCAATGAAGGATTTATGAAGATTTCAAATAACGTCCATCTTAATACTTATGAAGGACACAGTATATCGCAGTGCTTAGATATTCACGTTTAACATCAGTATAATGTCAAGGAACGGAGGTCCTGTATCTTTTGCTTGAAGAATAGAAGGTTATAAGAGCCAGGGAACACGAAACAAGGAGGAGAATTCCAAACGACTGCAAACTATGTTTGAGATACTTTAATATTTTAGATGTCTCTCAGTATCTGGCGATACTGTGATTTGCTCGTATTAATTATGAGAAAGATACGATGTTCTTATTTTTTTTCCATAAGTGAAATATCTTTAGAATTCATTCCTATCTACCTACATTATCTTTCCCCTCAACCCAAATCTATTCAGAGACTTCATCTCCAATTAATGATCCTCTGGAGGTCAGGGTATCCAAATCTTCTTTTCAAATCCCCAAGATTTATTCCCCTGACATAATAATGATCAGAATCGGAAGAATGTTCGCGAATTAATGATGCGAAAATAAATTTTTATTTCATAGAATAATGAAGGTTCATGGTTCATCGATTTTCCCTCATTATCTTCAGTTTTTCACATTTTTCTTAATTCTTTCAATTTTTTTTATATCGAGGGATCTCATTAGGCAATGTGGATGGAAGGCAGAATCCAAATATTTTCTCCTGGAAGATATGCGATGGATTTTTCGTTACTTAGATTTGTAACCTTAATACAAAAGTTTCATATGGAAATGAAATGTTAAAGTCTAAAAAAAATGCATTTCCTCACAAATCTATCGTAGCCAAGATGCAAGAAGAATTGCAAACTATTCGTTTAAACTCTTAAGACATAATATGACGAAACTTCCAATAACTAATATATATCAAAACGAAATAAATAACTGGCTGCTTAAATTGGCTATGTAGAGAAATGAATTAGACAAGAAGTATCATATGAAAATTGATTGATTAGTGCCAATCATATTTCATATGTACTGTTTTCTCCTAAGCTTCTGATACAATTATTCCTCACTTTCCACTGAAGTTCGAACTTTGAATGGCCTCATCTTCAAACAAACAACTAAAGACAATATTAATAAAATCGTTTATTTGAAAAATTTCAATGAAGCTTCTCCATTTCTAAGTATCAGGAAAATCCAGGAAATATCCTATCCTAGCAAAACAGGGCGTGATACAACGGTCAAGTAGAGCGTTGTATCACAAGCGAAAATTAAAATAAATACGAACATTTTAATAGAAATAATTTTCCTTTACTATTTCATATACATATTTTTTATTTTTTACCTTTTCATTCTATTAAATAAATAAAACAAAATCCTATCCTTTTTTAGAATTTCCTAACTCCGACCCCCTCACCCCCTTCCCACAAACAAAAACAGCAACAACAAAATAGTCTATAAGCTTACTCCCCGAGGCAGCGATAAGCAGAATATTTCGAAATATGTATTCCAGGTAATTCATGATCTCCGCTGCCGAGACTGATTCACATTACAAAGGGGAGCAACATGACAACCCATTTGTACAGCAGCCACCCAAAATGGATGAACAGAGGCGAAACAATTCTATATTTCCGAAAATCCCAAAAGCGCCGGATTACTTCAACTCAGTGTAATTGATGCAGATGCGAAATTCAGAATGTGATCTGCAAGAGATGCATAAATAATTAACGAACATCCGAAGCTAACCCGGGAACTTTCATTGGTGAAATGGAATTATGCTAAGCACTTCTGTGTGGCATTCTATTTTCCAATTCTAAATCGAAATAGTAGATTGCTCGAATCGGTTCCTGTTGGATTCAACAACTATGAGTCTATTATTTTTGTGGCCATTAGACGGAATCGACGATTTCAAAGTGTCACTTTCAGCGTAGATGTTAAGGAAAAATCAGGTGATGTTACTAATTACTAGTAAGGTTAGCATAATGCTTTAATGATAAAATCCGTATTATTTGGCTAGATACTTCAACTGACATTATCTATTTGGCTAGATACTTCAACTGACATTATCGTATACTATCTAGATTTACCAATATCTGCTAATCACGCCCTAATCACTTACAATTAAAAATAATTACAAAAATATTTTTTTACGTTATTTCTCCTGACAAAAGGCAGAGAACAAAAAGAAGCACGAGAATTCCAAAGCTTCGGACTGGATGGGATAAAAAAACAGTAACTAAACTGTATAATACCAAGAGGATTACAGATATCCACATATAAGCTAGCTAGTGTCATTATCTGGCATCCGGATTCGCCCGATTATGTAAAAATTAAGCCGAAACTATACAATAAAAAAGTTAAAAGGTAATATATAGAAATTCTTTGAGCTGAATAATGATAATGACGGTCTTTCATTAAGAGCTTTGATGAAAAATGATCCGAACTCATGCATGGTGGCTTACGAAAATGAATATGGTATGAGGGAATCATTACGCGGTTAATGAATAATGAGGTTAAGGGGCTAATAGTCAAGTGGTAAATCTTGTAAGTTAGAGCGTAAGTCTTAGCATAACTATAGATATTATCAAGCAGATCAATATCAAATATAATGAAAATCATGAATGATGCAACACATTAACTAAAAACGTTGCCAAGCCTTTCGATACCACATACCCACAAATCTGAGAGTACTCATTTCATCAAGTTCTGTTGGTAAAAGATGCATGTAACCCACTTTTCAACTTTTGAATAAAGAATGACTCCGTACAAAAGATAAGACACTGATCTTGCTTATCCATACAATAAGTCATTTTGTACTATACCTGCCTATTTACATTTTTTATTTCTGATTGCAGAGGTGTTTCAGGGAACTAATAAGTAATGACGAATAGATTTTATAACCAATTCAGTTCGTGTTAAAAATGAACCAGGAGAAAGAGCAGTGTTGGGTGCTGGGTTTCACACTCCTTCCTTGTTAAAATTAAATAAATAAATAAATTAATAAATAAATGAAAAATAGAAAACAGAATAATTAAACATGCGACAAACATCGAAGTACAGCACTTGGCCAAAATACCACTCGAATGAGAAAGCGCGATAAGTAGTTTGAATACAAAGTATTCAAATTTAAATTTAAACATTCTAATGCTGCCAAAACTCTCCTGTTTACAAAACTACAGCAACATTCTGTCCGAAATGGCGTTCATGCTTCTCATCACACTAAAATGTCTAGCATACGTTCTGCAATATCATCAAACGGAATTGGGTGGTCAGCCAAAGTTGAGGACACGCGAGGTAAATACTAGAACTCATTTTTTTCCCCATTAAATAAAAAGTTAACTGACCAATGAAAGCAGGTTTTAGTAACTTCAATGAACATTCATTCGCAGCTGTTGGCGAGTTGCGTTTTTATTACTGACAGGAAACGAAACCGGCGCAGGTTTTATATAACATTTGTTCACTATCAGAGGGCAATTATTCTTTTATTACACATCCTAGATGAAAGTGGCTTCATGTTTCACGTCACATGTGCTCCGTGTTTTTATCACCTCATAAATTTCATTATCAAGAGCGGCAGTATTTTTATTGCTTAAGAGAAATGGTTGTCAGTTTCATGTGATATTTGGTACACATGTTTACTGAGCTGCTAAAACTCATATGACTATTTTCTGCTTTAACTTTTAACATCCGGATAGTGAAACTGGTGCAATTTTTTATATATACTTCATTTAGAAATAAAAAGGACTTTCGCTTTTACTCATATTCACATACGTATTTCAAATGTCGGGAAGTCAGGATCATCTTTTGCCATATTTCACATCATTTATCATTCAATTGTCAGTACTACTCTCCGGTTTTCTAGAGAAATGATGCCCTGTCACTCTTACACTGGAAGTAAAGTTTATTGTATGGTGTTTTTACGTTGCATGGAACCAGTGGTTTACTCAGCAACGGGACCAACGGCTTTACGTGACTTCCGATCCACATCGAGAGTGAACTTCTATCACCAGAAATACACATCTTTTAACACCTCAATGGAATGTCCGAGAATCACAATCGCGGCCACCGGAAGGTTGGCAGCCAAGACCATACCGATCACACCACTGAAGCGCTCACACCCTAGAGGTTAAAGGTGAGAGAGCTTCTCTCAATGAGGTGTTTCTAACTTCATAGCCAACAACATAAATATAGTATATATTTGTGCACTGAAGTAGATTTGGTCTCGTACCTTTTTTTTTTTTATTTTACTTTTAAACTCTCTGACAAGCATCTAAATACCAGGTTCACGTCACATGCTCGCATAGATCCCTTTTCCTTTGTCTTCGTTGTCCTGTCTTTTGCATCGACGGATAAAATCATTCACACTTTTGTTTCCTATGCAGAGTTACCAAGACTTTTGTTCTTTTTCGGTGCTGAATCTCGTCCTGGCCTTTGGTTAG
>NC_087209.1:68497508-68502508 GCF_015104395.2 Macrobrachium nipponense
CAAAATTATTCCAAGGGTTATAAAGCCCTGTAGAAGGGCATCTTCTACAGAGGTGTTTCAGTTTCAAGAATTATATTTATGTTAGTCATGTCCAAGTAATATCTCCTGTTAATATGGCGAAGATATCAAAGTTTTTTCTTTATTTTCTTATTCAATTTCAAGATTACGTAAATAATACAAAGAAAATTCAGTCATACATACAACATATCTTGTGTGTTTGTGTGTGTGTGTGACCCCAAACTTTTCAAGAGGATTTACAGTTGTTGCAATACAGCTATATAATATATATATATATATATATATATATATATATATA
The DNA here is from genome assembly GCF_015104395.2 of Macrobrachium nipponense. NCBI lineage: Eukaryota > Metazoa > Arthropoda > Malacostraca > Decapoda > Palaemonidae > Macrobrachium > Macrobrachium nipponense. The sequence continues at coordinate 68,497,825 of NC_087209.1, forward strand.
TATATATATATATATATATATATGTGTGTGTGTGTGTGTGTGTGTGTGTGTAGAAAAATAATGTATGTATGTGTGTGATGTGTATACATATACATATATATGACCATATTTATATTTACTATTTTTATCTAGCTATACTATATATATATTTATATATATCTATATATATAGATATATATATATATATAATATATAATACTATATATATACTATATCTATATATATATATATATATATATATATATATATATATATACATATACACACACACAAATATATACATATAAATAGATAGAGATAGCCTGACACAAAAAATCCCTCCATCTCATGCACATACGACGTATCAAGTGCACCAGCTTTCAAAAATAAACGCGAAGAGGAAACAGCAAAATTCGCGATATAAAAAATAAGGTAAAAAGTTTCCCTCCCCCAGTTTCTATGCCAGAGTACTTTGTAAACCTTCTCTCTCTCTCTCTCTCTCTCTCTCTCTCTCTCTCTCCTCTGTATCGGACATCACCGGAGCGTGTAGAGGATCGCTCGGCGCTTAAATCTTATTGTTATTCCGCAGAACCTCTTTTATTTCATTTTGCTCTGAGGTATATTGTTTCTGAGCCGAGCGCAAAAAAAATATTAAAAACAACTACAGCTGGGTTGCTGGAAGCTTCGCGTTATTCAGATAAAAGATGTGTTTTATATATATTTTTTTCACTATGCCACTGTGTTCTTTTACATCTCGATTTTTTCATTTACCTATCACTTTTCCCCAATGATTACGAGTGCTTTCATCGTATCAAAGTATTGTTTGAAAAAAGTTTTTGAAAGTAGATATTGCTTACGCTGATTAAAAAATAAGTTGGCAAAAAAGGTCCAAATGCATTTTAGATATCAATTCATGGGTTTTTTAAAACTATTTCTCTGGATAAAACAAATGTTTGCTTTTTATTTATTAAGAGCGAACATAGATCTCACATAAAATGCAGCTTTGGAGTTAATAATGCATTTAGGAACACTAAAACAGAAACACTTTCTCATAAAGAACTCGCAAAGTAATACTAAAAGGATGTTGAATACCAGATTCGTACATGTCTTGTATGCTGCTGTATTCTCTTTTCCAGTTTTACTAATATAAAATTTATTACCAATATTGTAATGAATCTGGTATACACATACTTTAGTATTGCCTGGCGAGTTGCTTTGTTTATAAGTGCCTTCGCTGTTTTAGTGTTCCTAAGTGAATTGTTCAATTTTTGCATATAGCAGTAAAAACAATCATACAATCAACGTGGACATAACCAAAGATAGCTTATTCTGATAACGCACTAGAGAAAGCATCACTATGTCTATTTTGATATGAACATTTTACTTAGCAATTATAAAAATTAGGTCAACCGAATGATATAAACTTGATCATTTGAATACTCACAAGAAATATGAAAGGAGTTTCATATGAGGGAAGATACTTGAAAGACGGAAAGAAGGGAATTATGGGCCCCAAAGGATTTGTAAAATTTAACCTGTCGCTAATTTCTACCATTTTGTATATCCTCCGAAGATGGCTTAGCAATAAAGCCGAAACTGGTCAGGATCTATAACCGTGCTTCAATTCTCCCATATGGTGTCTGATATACAGGGGTAATTTATATATGTATGTATGTATGTATGTATTTATGTATATTGCTCTATTGAAGGAGATTGCTGCTTCAGCAGCATTTATTTTTATAGAAGCTCTTTCTATTTTTCAAAAGTATTACGGCTTTTTCAAAAAGCCGTAATAAGAAAAATAGAAAAGAACTTCTATCAAATCAACTGCAGCTAAGCAACAATCTCCTTCATAGAACATGCTGGAAAGAGGGTTTTCTTCTACCTATAAATATGTATGTATTGGTAATAGCCACAATGTCCTCTTTAACTTCTGGGAGTTTTCCCACTTCCTGAATAAGCTTGCCACACAAGCCTTGAATCAGAAAAGAAGATCATATAATATATATATAATATATATATATATATATATATATATATATATATATATATATATATATATATATCTTATTGTGTGTGTGTGTGTCATGGCCGGAAACCTGAAGCAATTAGTTCCCCTTCCCCTTCTGCGAAATGGAACTCCAGTTCATCTCGCAAGTTAATAGCTATCTGTCCATTTTGGACGGGTAGATGATGGATCTACCAAAATATGAGACCTGGATGATCCATTGACTCTTCCCAGACTAACGCTTCGGATATATCCCGCGTGAATGGCAGGTACACTCTTTATTTGTCTGATAAATTATCTGAATTTAATTACTACTTTCTTCTCACTTTTCTCTTAAAGACTTTTTATTCTGAAACTGTTTGCTTAAAGCTGTCTGACCTTCAGATTGGTAGTATATGGATATTTGTTCATTAAGAATATAATAGTAATAATAATAATAATAATAACAATAATAATAATAATAATAATAATAATAATAATAATAATAATAATAATAATAGTAATAATAATAATAATAATTGTTCGGGAGTTGACATACCTGATAAAGCTCCTCTATACATTGTTAATTTATTTCCAGAAAAGATAACGATAGTCATTGCGACGTTTCATTCAGGATTTTCACTGGTCGCTATTGAACGATAATCCAGTCTAAGTATACTTTCAAATTTTAAATGGACGTAGTGGTATTGGACAGTTACGTACAAACAGACAGATTGTGGGAAATGCATATAATTATGACCGTCTTTGAATGACAAAAGGATGAATCCAGTTCTCAAATTTGAAAGCCTACGTAGCATTAATTATTCCAGAGATATCACAGCTAATCTACTAATTAGATACTAATGACCAGATCCAAACCTCATAATCAATACAATACGTTTACTTCAATATAATTTTATTACCAGGTACTTCAATGCGAACATCCATGGCAAGATAATGACCAATGTGTATTATATAAGGAAAATAAAAAACAAAATTAAAGCACAAACTATCACATCAAAAACTCATTCGTATTTCTATTCAATTCTCGATTCCAAAGGTAAAGATTAACAGCCATGACGAAAGTCATAATTACTGAATATATATACGTATATAAAGAAAATAAAAGAACGGAAAAATCCGAAGGCACAAATGAAGCCAATAGCGTCGTTAGTCCATTCAGTTAAAATGTGTGTTTTAGGTATTATTAATCCGAATTCAGTCGTCGGGTTCATTCCAGCATTGAGCAAACAGGAAGAAATATCGTGAAATTTTACAAAATGTTGGAGATCACCGCGAAAAGCTTTCTTTTCCGAAAGCCGAATAAATGTTGAAGGAAAGTGGTGAGTAATGATTGTGTTGAAATGCGAAAAACTGGAGGTACATAAATCAAGAAAAAATTAAGCAGTGTTAAAGAATGGAGATTAAATGTTGACATATCCAGACAATGTTCGAATGATCTCATTTTTAATATAAATGTTTTGAGAATGATTAAGGCATTACTATAGTAGATTCACATCAGTCGTGAATTCGATGTCTATGCCAGTCCCTTACGACGCTCCTGATTGGCTGTTGATAAGCCAATCACAGGGCTGGAAACTCTCAGTCTCCTCGAGAGTTCACATGGTAGGATCTATGTTCCACCTCAGGAGAGGTGGAACATACATCCTGGCTATGTGAACTCTCTCGAGAGAGATTGAGAGTTTCCAGCCCTGTGATTGGCTTATCAACAGCCAATCAGGAGCGTCGTAAGGGACTGGCCTAGACATCAAATGCACGGCTGATGTGAATCTACTATAGTGTCTGACACACACACAGAATGACGTAATAGTGAACTCTAAACCAAGAGAGGAGAATTTCACAACGACAGTTCTTTGTTTCTCCCTCATAGATCGGAGAAGCCGATAAAGGCAACAGGGGCTGTCGTCAGTTTAAGCCGAATCACTGGCACTGAAGGGTCAACAAACGAGGTCCTTCTACCACCCAGTCTGAAGGATATAATCCTTCAAGTGTTTTTGCTTAATTAACACAAATATAAGGATGGCGGAATATTCTGTAACAATTTTATACATATAAAGAGAGGGACACTGGATGTGAAGGTTATTTTAGAGGGAAGTGTCATCGACAGAAAGATTCCCTTTGATTAAATCCATGTCGATGAAGACAGAAAAGACAGGGAAAATCGTGAGAGTAATATCAAAAGAAGCGGGACAGATCAGACGAATAAACAAAGCTGTAGTGTTATCGAGAGAGGAGCAAAGAATGAAGCACCCCTAAACATAGATGAAACTTCAAAAAGGTTATGGAATTGACCAAAATATAGCTGTAGCCATTCCGAGAAAAAAACAACTATGAGAGAGACGAGAAAGAGAGAGAGAGAGAGAGAGAGAGAGAGAGAGAGAGAGAGAGAGAGAGAGAGAGAAATACAAAGCTGTTGAAACTGAGATGAATAAATCATGGATTGCACAGAACAGAAAAGGCCGGACCGAATTTAAAAAGTCTCATTTCTCGGAAACAAGCTGAACTCTTCTGAACATCCATAATGGTGATGTGGGTGAGATATCCTTTACATTTGCAAATGAAATCTGAGTCAGTGATTATGTCCCGACAGATTTTCTCGCAGCAAAGGATCTTCCAAGAAATTCGAATAAATCATTTTAATGAAAATGAGAAACGTATTTAATGCGTGGGTCCAACTGGTTCTTTATAAATGGTATC
>NC_087209.1:68507508-68509727 GCF_015104395.2 Macrobrachium nipponense
TTTACACTCTATCGAAAAACCAGAATATTTTTATAGAAAAACCTTTATGCTTTATCGAAAACCCAGAATATTTTATTAAAAAAAAAACCTTTATACTTTATCGAAAACCATTATATTTCATAGGAAATCCTGAACATTTCAGCGATAAACTGGTGTTTTATAGAAAACCTTCATACTTTACCGAAATATCAGTATACCTTATTGAAAAACCTTTATACTTTAATGAAAAACATTATACTGTTTTATTAAAAAGCCTTTAAAACTTATCTAAAAAAACCAGTATATTTTATAGAAAGCCCGTAGATTTTATCAAAAGTAAATATATGTTATAAAAAGCAAATATATTTCCTGAAAAGTGTGTTTTATAAAGATCAAAACATATATATAAAACAATCATTAGTTGCAACTGTCAAATTTACGCTCTTTCAACAAGCAGTTCTTGAGACCGATCCACATTCCTCAAGGACAAGCCGTCGATTAACAATCATATCGACTTTGTGGAATGTTTCGAAATGTCTAATAACATCAAGTAGTCGACTATCAAAGCATCCCTCGCAAATGTTAGTTTCAAAACACTTCTGAAGAAGGGACGAAATATATCAGAATTATTATGAGTGAATGACACACTATTCCAAGACCTTCCCTTTGTCGTATCGGCTCGATACTTAGCGTCTGATGGTGCAATATATTGTTCCCATTTGCGAGATAAGTTCTGTAAATGAAAATGAGACGAAGAATAGAGACTATCAAGAAACTCTTCGGCAGAGGATTAAAGAGGATTTCCCATTTCGCAATAAACTACGATATCAAAGCTTATGGAACACATCTAAGCTATCTTTTCTTAATAAGAATCCACAATTATACAGTAAACTATATATTACTATGTAATATACACAAGTAAAGACTTTCGAACACCTGAACGGGGTAACTAATCTGTGTTAACTTTACCACTGACGAGGAACACCGTTCAAGTGTTCGAAAGTCTTTGCTTGTATATTTTCCATAGAAACATAGCACACTATATAATTGTGGATTTTTATTACATAGGTTGTTTTCACGAGACTGTGAATTTCTTAGCACTCAAGCTAATACGAATATATATATGTATATAATATATATATAATATATATATATATATATATATATATATATATATAAACAAATACATCTTTAATAATGGAGCCCGCAGTTCTTCTGTATCTCCTTTATATGATAAAAGTCTCGAACATATTACAAAATAATCTCAGCTTGCAATCTTATCACATGCAAGAGAGCTCTCTGTCTTGTGGAAGAAAGTGTAATTAGGACATCATATCAGAGAAAGGGTTTAGTTAGTAACATGAAGACGGTAATGTATCCGGTGACGGATCAACTGATTTGATTCATCATTTGTCTGAATTAAAAGCATCTGATAGTGTACAAAGACTGTTTATGTTTCTTATGAATACTTATTGATCTCAAGTTCTTCTATTTTAAATCTTGAAAGGTACTTGGTAAAGGGTGAAATGAGTCAAGATTTTAAACTAAATTATTATTATTAGGGAGGAGACCTTCTCTGAGGGTAGTAGTTTTGAAAATTATAGCTGTTTCCAAGGCATTTAATTGGATAGACGAATACAGAAGATTGTATAAAATTAAATATAGTAGAAACAGGTATAAATTTAAACACCATTGTTATTATTATTATTAGATGACCTACCTGGCGCTGCCCGGAAAACATTGAATGACAGGCTACCTGTAGGGGGAGGGAAAAGGAGGGGGAAGTGAGGGAAGAGGGGGTTAAGGAGAGGGAGAAAGAAGAAGAAAGGGAAGGCGAAGGGTGAGGGGAAGTTGGAGGGGGAGGGAAGGGAAAGGGAAATAACGTTTTGCTATTGAAGAGAAAAATCATCTCTGTGTACATAATCTTGTCTCCCTTTCAGGAATAGTCAGACCTTTATCAATAGTGTGAAATAAACTACAGCAAAGCGGAGGAGTATTGTGCAAGGATCTATCTTCAGCAAATTGCATGAATTCGTAGTGGACTCAGTATACATGAGTGTAATGCCAACTAACTACTGTACTATACTTCAAAAAACTCTCCCGTAGCCTGTATCATTCACAATTTTCCCGGGCAGCGCCGGGTAGGTCAGCTAGTATATATGAGGATGTAAACCTAGACACGGATATTACGCTCATTTTTAGTATGACTTTCATTGTTGGAGTTGTTTGTAAGAACATAT
>NC_087209.1:68510227-68512727 GCF_015104395.2 Macrobrachium nipponense
ATATGTTCTTACAACAACAACAATAGAAGTCATACTATAAGGGGCGTAATGTCTGTCTGGTTTACATCCTCATATATACTAGCTGAAATACCCGGCGCTGCCCGGGAAAATTGTGAATGACAGGTTAAGGGGAAGTTTTTGAAGTATAGTACAGTAGTGAGTTGGCATTGCACTCATGTATACTGAATCCACTACGAATTCATGCAGTTTGCTGAAGACAGATCCTTGCACAATTCTCCTCCGCTTTGCTGTAGTTTATTTCACACTATTAATAAAAGGTCTGACTATTGCTGAAAGGGAGACAAGATTATGTAAACAGAGATGATTTTTCTCTTGAATAGCAAAACGTAATTTCCCTTTCCCCTTCCTTCCCTCTAACTTCCCCTCACCCTTCGCCTTTCCCTTCTTCGTTCTCCCTCTCCTTACCCCCCTCTTCCCTCCACTTCCCCCTCTTTTTCCCTCCCCCTACAGGTAGCCTGTCATTCACTGTTTTCCCGGGCAGCGCCGTGTAGGTCAGCTAATAATAATAATAACAATGGCGTTTAAATTTATACCTGTTTCTACTTCATTTAATTTTATACAATCTTCTGTATTCGTCTATCCAAATTAAATGCCGTGGAAACAGCTATAATTTTCAACACTACTGCCCTCAGAGAAGGACTCCTCCCTAATAATAATAATTTAGTTTAAAATCTTGATTCATTTCACCCTTTACAAAGTACCTTTCAAGATTTAAAATAGAAGAACTTGAGATCAATAAGTATTCATAAGAAACATAAACAGTCTTTGTACGCTATCAGATTCTTTTAATTCATACAAATGATGAATCAAATCAGTTGATCCGTCACCGGATACATTACCGTCTTTCATGTTACACTAACCCATTCTCTGATTACACTTTCTTCCACAAGACAGAGAGCTCTCTTGCATGTGATAAGATTGCAAGCTGAGATATTTCGTAATATGTTCGAGACTTTTATAATATAAAGGAGATACAGAAGAACTGCGGGCTCCCATTATTAAAGATGTATTTATGTTTACATATATATAATATATATATATATATATATATCTATATATATATATATATATATATATATATTCGTATTAGCTTGAGCGCTAAGAAATTCACAGTCTCGTGAAAAACAACCTGTGTAATAAAAATCCACAATTATATAGTGTACTATGTTACTATGGAAAATATACAAGCAAAGACTTTCGAACACTTGAACGGTGTTCCTCGTCAGTGGTAAAGTTAACACAGATTAGTTACACCGTTCAGGTGTTCGAAAGTCTTTACTTGTGTATATTACATAGTAATATATAGTTTACTGTATAATTGTGGATTCTTATTAAGAAAAGATAGCTTAGATGTTTGTTCGCCTAACGCCTTTGATATCGTAGTTTATTGCGAAATGGGAAATCCTCTTTAATCCTCTGCCGAAGAACTCAGAGAGTTTCTTGATAGTCTCTATTCTTTTTCTCATTTTCATTTACAGAACTTATCTCGCAAATGGGAAAAATATATTGCACCATCAGACGCTAAGTATCGAGCCGATACGACAAAGGGAAGGTCTTGGAATAGTGTGTCATTCACTCATAATAATTCTGATATATCTCGTCCCTTCTTCAGAAGTGTTTTGAAACTAACATTTGCGAGGGATGCTTTGATAGTCGACTACTTAGTGTTATTAGACATTTCGAAACATTTCACAAAGAGATATGATTGTTAATCGACGGCTTGTCCTTGAGGAATGTGGATCGGTCTCGAGAACTGCTTGTTGAAAGAGCGTAAATTTGACAGTTGCAACTAATGATTGTTTTATATATATGTTTTGATCTTTATAAAACACACTTTTCAGGAAATATATTTGCTTTTTATAACTATATTTACTTTTGATAAAATATACTGGCCTTTCTATGAAATATACTGGTTTTTCGATAAAGTTTAAAGGCTTTTTAATAAAGTATAATGTTTTTCATTAAAGTATAAAGGTTTTTCAATAAGGTATACTGATATTTCGGTAAAGTATGAAGGTTTTCTATAAAACACCAGTTTATCGCTGAAGTGTTCAGGATTTCCTATGAAATATTAATAATGGGTTTTCGATAAAGGTATAAATGGTTTTTTTTTAAAGGTTTTTTTTTAAAATAAAAATTCTGGGTTTTCGATAAAGCATAAAGGTTTTTCTATAAAAATATTCTGGTTTTTCGATAAAGTGTAAAGGTTTTTCTATAAATATATTCTTGTTTTTCGATAAAATGTAAAGACTTTCTATAGAGTAGCGTGTCTGGAATGCAGTTAATCTTTCCGGTTTTCCAGACTTCCAGCCTCCGCTGTTGCACCCTATTATTCTTCTTCTCTCCCTCTCCTCGTTCTTGCTTTCTACGTGCCAGGGTTAGACTTTGGCATTTGGTCGGTCTTCCCATCGGCCTTGGCATTAAAGTAAAAAAAAAAAGGGGGTGGGGCGAGACTGAAAAAAGGACTTAAATTAGCTGG
>NC_087209.1:68517727-68527727 GCF_015104395.2 Macrobrachium nipponense
TTTATAATGCGAGTATTTCAGACCATAATGTCATAGAATTAACAGTTCATTCCAAAGCAAGTGAAAATAGAGATAAGCAAGAAATGAAAAAGTGGGAAGGATATGGAAAATACAACTTCTACAGGTAAAAAATATAAAATGGTCAGAAATTAATGAAGAATTAAACAAAGATTGGGATAACATTTCGTAAGTGATGACATAAGGGTAAATACGGAGATATTATATAAAATATTGGAGAAAATAGTGGAAAAATATATACCGAAGAAGAAAAGTAAACATCATTCATGCATACCAAGAGACAGAAGGATCTTGTTCCAGAAAATCAGAAAGTGGAAAAAAGGTCTTGCAAAAGAAAAAAATGCATGGAAAGTTATAGAACTAAAAAGTAAGATAGAAAATGCAGAACAAAAAGATTATACAATCAAAAGAAAATGAAAAACGGGACTTGGAAGAAAAAACCCTATTAAATATCAAGCAAAACCCCAAAACTATTATACTCATATGCGAAGAAGATGAATAAAAGAAGAATAGAAATAGGCCCTCTGAGAATTGAAGGGAGATTAACGAATGAAAAAAAGGAAATTTGCAACATACTGGCAGAACGATATAAGAGAGAATTCTCCCCTAGAATAGATAATGAAGATAATGATATAGAAGTAAGGGAAGAAAATAGTGAATATTTAGCTGACATAGAAATTAATGAAGCTGATATTGTGCAGGCAATTAATGAAATTAAAAATGGAGCTGCTGCAGGGCCGGATGGAGTCCCTGCTATTTTGTTAAAGAAAGTAGTTCATTCTATCGCAAAGCCACTTGCAATATTATTAAGACAAAGTGTAGATACAGGCAAGATTTATGATGAGCACAAAATTAGCATATATCACCCCTACTTTCAAAAGTGGATCAAGACTAGAGGCAAGTAATTATAAGCCTGTGAGTCTAACATCACATATTATGAAAGTGTATGAAAGGGTAATGAAGAAAAATATTATGAAACATTTAATAAAAAATAATTTGTTTAATATAGGACAACACGGTTTCGTACCCGGAAAAAGTACACAAACCCAACTGTTAGTCCACCGTGAGAACATATTCAAAAATATGAAAAGCGGAAATGAAACAGATGTGGTTTATCTAGACTTTGCAAAAGCTTTTGACAAAGTAGACCATAATATATTAACAAAGAAAATTAGAAAAACACAATATCGTAGATAAAGTAGGAAGATGGTTAAAAGAATTTTTACACAACAGAAAACAGATAGTTATTGCAAACGATGAGAAATCGGATGAAACCAAGGTAATATCCGGTGTGCCACAAGGTTTACGGTGCTAGCTGCAATATTGTTTGTTATTATGATTGAAGACATAGACAGTAATGTTAAGGATTCGGTAGTGAGTAGTTTCGCTGATGACACAAGAATAAGTAGAGAAATACTTGTGATGAAAATAGGAACGCTCTACAAAGAGACCTTAACAAAGTATATGATTGGGCAGAGGTAAATAGGATGGTATTTAACTCTGATAAATTTGAATCAATAAATTATGGAGACAGAGAAGGAAAGCTATATGCATATAGGGGACCTAATAATGAGACAATCACAAATAAGGAAGCAGTTAAAGACCTTGGTGTGATGATGAAATAGGAACAATGTTATGCAATGATCAAATAGCAATTCTGTTGGCAAAATGTAAAGCAAAAATGGGAATGTTGTTACGGCACTTCAAAACAAGAAAAGCTGAACACATGATTATGCTTTATAAAACATATGTTCGTAGTCCACTTGAATATTGCAATATGATATGGTACCCACACTATCAAAAGGATATTGCACAAATAGAGAGTGTACAAAGGTCCTTTACAGCTAGAATAGAAGAAGTTAAGGACCTAGACTACTGGAAAGACTACAAATCCTTAAAATTATATAGTCTAGAAAGGAGAAGAACGCTACATGATAATTCAGGCATGGAAACAGATAGAAGGAATAACAGAAAATATCATGGAACTAAAAATATCAGAAAGAGCAAGCAGAGGTAGATTAATAGTGCCCAAAACTATACCAGGAAAAATAAGGAAAGCACACAGGACATTAATCCACTACGCACCAGCATCGATAATGCAGCGTCTATTCAATGCGTTGCCAGCTCATCTGAGGAATATATCAGGAGTGAGCGTAGATGTGTTTAAGAATAAGCTCGACAAATATCTAAACTGCATCCCAGACCATCCAAGATTGGAAGATGCAAAATATACCGGAAGATGTACTAGCAACTCTCTGGTAGACATTAGAGGCGCCTCACACTGAGGGACCTGGGGCAACCCGAACGAACTGTAAGGTCTGTAAGGTCTGTAAGGTCTCTCTCTCTCTCTCTCTCTCTCTCTCTCTCTCTCTCTCTCTCTCTCTCTCTCTCTAAATTCAGCGCCGTCTTCGAAATTCACCCCCTGCATAAAACATGAGCTCGCTGTCAGCTTGTTCCATCGCTAATGATAGTCGATAGCTAAGAAAAGTAGGTGGAATAGTCTGACGTCACAGGAGTTAAGGTCAGAGACGCGAGGGTTAACAAAAGATTGAAGGCATTTTCTATTGTCATTTATTTTTAGAAGTTAAAGTTACAGTATAATGACTTTGAAGATGGAGGGTTAATTCATTTTTCCTTTTTAAAAGACGTTTGTTCTTTGTTGTTGGCCATTTGAAGTCATTCCTGTTCAGGCCTGCTGCTGGTTAGATTTTTTTATATATATACTGTAATATATCCTTCGCGTAGTAAATCCTCATTTTCCTATTAATAAGGACAACCGCAAGCAAAGTTACTATTTAAACCTTTAGGGAAAATCCGAGAGTTTTGATTTGTTGTAAAAGCGTCACGAGGTCCTTCAAAACGTGTGATTTGAGTAAATAATTTCCTTTTCCGTATAAATAAGATCCTTTATTCGAATCTTACTTTCCCTGTATGGACGTATGGTAATGAGAATAACGACACAAATTTCATTGTAGGCTAATTTGCTGTAAGCGACATTACATACATTTTTTATGATGGCCGACCAAAAATGTTTAAAAAGATCATAAAGTTAAAGTAAGTAACGAGGTTGCATATTCAGTCATTAGATGTCAGTGTTTTGTATTTGAAATATAGGCGTCAATAGCCTTGTCGTTGCGAGGCCGCTAACAACTAACCAATCAATCAATCAACTTTTAATATATTATAAAATAGGGCATCTGTATTTTGATAGCTGCTCTTATATTTAGAGTTAATTAATGAGAATTCTCTAAACTTACACCTAAAAAGCTCTCCTTCTTCAGACGAAATGAATTTAAAGCCAGTTAGTGGACGAATTATTTGCAGGGAAAATTCATTCACGATTTAGGAATTTCGGAAGCATGGGAACTCTGTAAGCGAAGTTGAACTGATTGGAGACATATCCTTGGAATTCCACCGTGCTGCGGGAATGTAAAATGTTTATGGTTTCAAACCCGATCTACTCCATTCTGCCGACATTGTGGATTTCGAAAATATGGCTTTGTGAAGTCGCTTACTCCTCTTGTAGATTTTAGGTCGGCGAACGTAGAAGTGATATTGGTTGAGACTGGGATGTACTTGTTTCTCCTGGTATTGTACGTGATTGATGTAGAACTGCAATTTCGTGGATTCCTCTGTTTAGAATTCTAGGAATAATAGTTGATGTCCTTGTTGGATGTTACCATTTGAACGAGAATATTTCATTTTTTTTCTGTCGTAGTTCTGGATAATTTGATGATTAACTAGAGCTCGACAGTATCTCTGGAATATCGTTTTTACAGTAATAATAATAATAATAATAATAATAATAATAATAATAATAATAATAATAATGCATACCGTAGGACTCCCGACGATGTCCCTCTGGGTTTAAGGACGAAACGTTGCAAGAAGAAAAGAGGAGAGAGAGAGAGAGAGAGAGGACGAGAGGAGAGAGATGGAGAAGAGAGATGAGAGAGAGGAGCGAGAGCAGACGCCCCTGAGCAAGAGGAATCCCAGAATTTAGCAACTCTTTTGGTCCAATTAGGTTTGAAGATCCAATTTTTGTGTACTGCATTTTGTGATAATAATGATAATATAATAAATAATAATCCACGGATTGTGCCAGCCTTTGGAAATAGGTCGAGTTAAAGAATCGTAAGATCCATCGACATTCAGCTACATTTCACACGATATCGTCTGACCTTATATGTTTCCATACGAGACCTTTGACCTACATTTCGTATTTATGCATTCCCTTATTCATTATTCACACCATGTGGCTCCAAGGGTCTCTTACCTCCCAGGGTAGACTATCGGAATGCCGTTGCTTATGGAGGTTGGGCTTTATCATCTATCTCTAAACCTTTAATACAACACTGTCCGTTTCATATGAAAGAATTTAAAATGTTTCGAGGCAAAGAAGGGCTGCATTTGCAGCAAAAATTTAACGATCCATTTACTGAGTTTATAAGAGAAATGATTGACCTATAGAAAAAGGTAGCATAAAGATACCATTTATAAAGAACCAGTGACCCATTAATACGTTATCATTTCATTAAATGATTTATTCTAATTTCTTGGAGATCCTTTGCTGCAGAAAATCTGTGAGGACATAATCACTGACTCAGATTTCAGCAAATGTAAAGGATATCTCACCCACATCACCATTATGGATGTTCAGAAGAGTTCAGCTTGTTTCCGAGAAATGAGACTTTTTAAATTCGGCCTTTTCTGTTCTGTGCAATCCATGATTTATTCATCTCAGTTTCAACAGCTTTGTATTTCTCTCTATCTCTTCTTCTCTCTCTTACTCTCTCATAGTTGTTTTTTCTCGGAATGGCTACAGCTATATTTTGGTCAATTCCATAACCTTTTTGAAGGTTTCATCTTATGTTTAGGGTGCTTCTTTCTTTGTCTCCTCTCTCGATAACACTACAGCTTTGTATTCGTCTGATCTGTCCCTTCTTTTGATATTACTCTCACGTTTTCCCTGTCTTTTCTGTCTTCTCGACAGGATTTAATCAAAGGGAATCTTCTCTGTCGATGACACTTCCCTAAAATAACCTTCACATCCAGTGTCCCTCTCTTTATATGTATAAAATTGTTACAGAATATTCCGCCATCCTTTATATTTGTGTTAATTAAGCAAAACACTTGAAGGATTATATCCTTCAGACTGGGTAGAAGGACCTCGTTTGTTGACCCTCAGTGCCAGTGATTCGGCTTAAACTGACGACAGCCCCTGTTGCCTTTATCGGCTTCTCCGATCTATGAGGGAGAACAAAGAACTGTCGTTGTGAAATTCTCCTCTCTTGGTTTAGAGTTCAATATTACGTCATTCTGTGTGTGTGTCAGACACTATAGTAGATTCACATCAGCCGTGCATTTGATGTCTAGGCCAGTCCCTTACGACGCTCCTGATTGGCTGTTGATAAGCCAATCACAGGGCTGGAAACTCTCAATCTCTCTCGAGAGAGTTCACATAGCCAGGATGTATGTTCCACCTCTCCTGAGGGAGATGTGAAACATAGATCCTACCCCTGTGAACTCTCGAGGGGGACTGAGAGTTTCCAGCCCTGTGATTGGCTTATCAACAGCCAATCAGGAGCGTCGTAAGGGACTGGCATAGACATCAAATTCACGACTGATGTGAATCTACTATAGAAATGCCTTAATCATTCTCAAAACATTTATAATAAAAATGAGATCATTCGAACATTGTCTGGATATATCAACATTTAATCTCCATTCTTTAATACTGCTTAATTTTTTCTTGATTTATGTACCTCCAGTTTTTCGCATTTCAACACAATCATTACTCACCACTTTCCTTCAACATTTATTCCGGCTTTCGGAAAAGAAAGCTTTCGCAGTGATCTCCCAACATTTTGTAAAATTTCACGATATTTCTTCCTGTTGCTCAATGCTGGAATGAACCCGACGACTGAATTCGGATTAATAATACCTAAAACACACATTTTAACTGAATGGACTAACGACGCTATTGGCTTCATTTGTGCCTTCGGATTTTTCCGTTCTTTTATTTTCTTTATATACGTATATATTATTCAGTAATTATGACTTTCGTCCATGGGCTGTTAATCTTTACCTTTGGAATCGAGAATTGAATAGAAATACGAATGAGTTTTTGATGTGATAGTTTGTGCTTTAATTTTTGTTTTTATTTTCCTTATATAATACACATTGGTCATTATCTTGCCATGGATGTTCGCATTAAAGTACCTGGTAATAAAATTATATTGAAGTAAACGTATTGTATTGATTATGAGGTTTGGATCTGGTCATTAGTATCTAATTAGTAGATTAGCTGTGATATCTCTGGAATAATTAATGCTACGTAGGCTTTCAAATTTGAGAACTGGATTCATACTTTTGTCATTCAAAGACGGTCATAATTATATGCATTTCCCACAATCTGTCTGTTTGTACGTAACTGTCCAATACAACTACGTCCATTTAAAATTTGAAAGCATACTTAGACTGGATTATCGTTCAAAAGGCTTTATCAGGTATGTCAACTCCCGAACAATTATATTATTATTATTATTATTATTATTATTATTATTATTATTATTATTATTATTATTATTACTATTATTATTCTTAATGAACAAATATCCATATACTACCAATCTGAAGGTCAGACAGCTTTAAGCAAATCAGTTACAGAATAGAAAGTCTTTAAGAGAAAAGTGAGAAGAAAGTAGTAATTAAAATTCAGATAATTTATCAGACAAATAAAGAGTGTACCTGCCATTCACGCAGGATATATCCGAAGCGTTAGTCTGGGAAGAGTCAATGGATCATCCAGGTCATTCATATTTTGGGTAGATCCATTCATCTACCCGTCCAAAATGACAGATAGCTATTAACTGCGAGATGAACTGGAGTTCCATTTCGCAGAAGGGGAACTAATTGCTTCAGGTTTCCGGCCATGACACACACACACACTAATATATATATATATATATATATATATATATATATATCTATATAATATCATATATATCTATATATATATATATATGATCTTCCTTTTCTGATTCAAGGCTTGTGGTGGCAAGCTTATTCAGGAAGTGGGAAAACTCCCAGAAGTTAAAGAGGACATTGTGGCTATTACCAATACATACATATTTAGGTAGTAGACACTCTTTCCAGCATGTTCTATTGAAGGAGATTGCTGCTTCAGCTGCAGTTATTTGATAGAAGTTCTTTTCTATTTTTCTTATTACGGCTTTTTGAAAAAGCCGTAATACGAAAAATAGAAAAGAGCTTCTATAAAATAAATGCAGCTGAAGCAGCAATCTCCTTCAATAGAACAATACATACATACATACATATATACATACATACATATATAAATTACCCTGTATATCAGACACCATATGGGAGAATTGAAGCACGGTTGTAGATCCTGACTAGTTTCGGCTTTATTGCTAAGCCATCTTCGGAGGATATACAATATGGTAGAAATTAGCGACAGGTTAAATTTTACAAATCCTTTGGGGCCCATAATTCCCTTCTTTCCGTCTTTCAAGTATCTTCCTTCATATGAAACTCCTTTCATATTTCTTTTGAGATTAAATGATCAAGTTTATACATTCCTTGACTAATTTTTATAATTGCTAAGTAAAATGTTCATATCAAAATAGACATAGTGATGTTTCTTTCTAGTGCGTTATCAGAATAAGCTATCTTTGGTTATGTGCCACGTTGATTGTATGATTGTTTTTACTGCTATATGCAAAAATTCCACAATTCACTTAGGAACACTAAAACAGCAAAGCACTTATACAAGAACTCGCCAGGCAATACTAAAGTATGTGTATACCAGATTCATTACAATATTGGTAATAAATTTTATATTAGTAAAACTGGAAAAGAGAAAACAGCAGCATACAAGATATGTACGAATCTGGTATTCACATCCTTTAGTATTACTTGGCGAGTTCTTTATAAGAAAGTGTTTCACTGTTTTAGTGTTCCTAAATGCATTATTAACTCCAAAGCTGCATTTTATGTGAGATCTATGTTCGCTCTGAATAAATAAAAAGCAAACATTTGTTTTATCCAGAGAAATAGTTTTAAAAAACCCATGAATTGATATCTAAAATGCATTTGGACCTTTTTTTGCCAACTTATTTTTTATCAGACGTAAGCAATATCTACTTTCAAAAACTTTTTTCAAATAATACTTTGATACGATGAAAGCACTCGTAATCATTGGGGAAAAAGTATAGGTATATGAAAAAAATCGAGATTTAAAAGAACACAGTGGCATAGTGAAAAAAAATATATATAAACACATCTTTTATCTGAAATAACGCGAAGCTTCCAGCAACCCAGCTGTAGTGTTTTTAATATTTTTTCGCTCGGCTCAGAAAACAATATACCTCAGAGCAAAATGAAATAAAAGAGGTTCTGCGGAATAACAATAAGATTAAAGCGCCGAGCGATCCTCTACACGCTCCGGTGATGTCCGATACAGAGGAGAGAGAGAGAGAGAGAGAGAGAGAGAGAGAGAGAAGGTTTACAAAGTACTCTGGCATAGAAACTGGGGAGGGAGGGAAACCTTTTTATTTTTATATCGCGAATTTTGCTGTTCCTCTTCGCGTTTATTTTTGAAAGCTGGTGCACTTGATACGTCGTATGTGCATGAGATGGAGGGATTTTTTGTGTCAGGCTATCTTCTATCTATTTATATGTATATATTTGTGTATGTGTTATATGTATATATATATATATATATATATATATATATATATATATATATATATATATATATATATATTATATATATATATATATATATATATATATATATATATATATATATATATATATATTATATATATATATACATATATATATATATAAGATAGCTAGATAAAAATGTAAATATAAATATGTGCATATAAATATATGCATACACACACACACACACACACACACACACACACACATATATATATATATATATATATATATATATATATATATATATATATATATATATATATATTATTTTTAAACTGTATTGCACAACTGTAAATTCCTCTTGAAAAGTTGGGGGTCAAACACACACACACACACACACACAAACACAAGATATGTTGCAAGTATGACTGAATTTTCTTTGTATTATTTATGTAATCTTGAAATTGAATAAGAAAATAAAGAAAAAACTTTGATATCTTCGCCATATTAACAGGAGATATTACTTGGACATGACTAGCATAAATATAATTCTTGAAACTGAAACACCTCTGTAGAAGATGCCCTTCTACAGGGCTTTATAACCCTTGGAATAATTTTGTTAATATGGATTTCGTTAAAGAAAATTGTACAGTATTGGACAATATTGTCATGTATATAAAACAAGAGAGAGTAATTTGATATCGGTCACATATAACATATTTGGTAAATAACTCTTGGTTTTACAGTTCCTCGGATATTCAAGATAAGAACTGGGTCCTTCTAGCGTCAAATGATAGAACCCCGAGAACTAGTCTTTTAAGATTACCGTAAAAGTATATAAATATTCTTTAAGATGAACATGAGAGAAGGTGTGCGTGTCTTATTAAGAATTAGATTATCGTTTCTTTCTCGCGATGAAACAACTTTTGCTCCCGACTCCAAATTGTAATTTCCAGGTAATTAGTCGGCGCGATCACCTTCCGAGTTCCCTGCTCCTTTCTTAGTGCTTTATTCATTTGTTTTATTTCCGCCACAAAGTAAAGCAGTCCTGATTCCTGTATTCATTATCATGCCATGAATTCGGGATGCATTGGGGGTGACTCAGAGAGAGAGAGAGAGAGAGAGAGAGAGAGAGAGAGAGAGAATGACGAATCTTGAAGAGCAAATAATTATTCGATTGGTTTGTGATAATTAAACTATTACCCTAAGCCCTTGTATATTTTCAGCCATTCAGCCTTAAGGTTTAGTGATAAGTTGGCGATGGTTGGACAAACAAAACATTTAA
>NC_087209.1:68540227-68550227 GCF_015104395.2 Macrobrachium nipponense
TGCAAGATGGCTGCCATTAGTACGGAACCCACTTTCTGAACTAATAACGCTTAAAATGGGGGAAAAAGGTTTACAAATTAGGTTTTAAGCAGTGGAAAGAACATTTTTCATGTCATTTATTTGATATGCTACCCATTTAGTCATACTTTAATATAAAAAAAAAAAATCTTTATTTCCTCAAAATAACGTGGTGTGAGATTTATGCAATTCAAAATATGATTTGTAGTCGTACCTAACTCCTGTTTTCAATTTTCCTACATATACCATATACCCCCTCCCCTTCCCTAATACACTGTGATACCCATTGCAAGGGGTGGTGAGGAAAAGTGAACTCGTCCTAGACCTGTATAAGCTACTTCCCGTATCTCACTGGTGAGCCGTTCCCAGACACTTAGTCTACCACACAGATCCTTCGTGATTACACCACATTTCATCAGACAAGGCTGTTCAGGTACTTTATATTCTGGTTTCATCTCAAAATCTCTCAAAATATCTCACCTTTGCATTTTATAACATATATATATATATATATATATATATATATATATATATATATATATATATATATTACTACTATTATAGGTAACGACTAAATTGTATTCAGACTTACTTATTGTGCTCTAAATATGTAATCTCTCTGCACCAAAGGCATTGTTTTTCAAATTATTTTTAATCTGCGAATGAATTATTTTTAAACTACGAATTAAGAACCAGTGATTTAGTTTGATATCAGAAACTTTTCTTTGTTTCAGGTATGAGATGGAAAGAAAGATGCCGATGTGTGTTTTCTGCAATGAAGCCATTGACATGGATCAGGTGCAATGGTCAAAAGGGATTGGACAAAGTCTTAGCAATCAGCAGTGAAAGGATAAAAGGATTGGTTAGACCAGTTGTTAGTAAACAGAGCACTACCAATTCCTATACACGAGATGTAGACAGAATTATCTCTTGCCTCAAAATGTCAAGAAAGAAGAGAGAATCAGATAACTTCTGGTAAAAGATCAGAGTACAAGGCGCCAATTTGCAGGTCCAGAAAGACGATTTCGACCTACGAAACCAGTGTGTGTATTGGGGAAAGTGTATTGACTATTCTATGATAAGCAATCAACCTCTTAAGAGACGTGATAAAATACATGAATCGAGAACTAAAGACTTTATCCACTCATTACAAGAGAAATGCATAGAACGCTCTGATAAATGGGGGAATGAAGTACATGTGCGTATTCAAAACATTGGAGATACAGTTGCTGCTGAGGTAAAATATCACCATGACTGTCAGGTAAGTTTTCACAAGGGTAGGGAATCTGTGCCAAATCCCACAAAAAGGCCTAAAGGTCGTCCTATAGGGTCAGTTGATGAAGAGAAAAAAAAAAAAATGTAGGATTTTACAAACATTGTGAGCTCTTAGATAACAATGATGGACCACCAATACACTTTGACAGAAGTTAGAGGGTCTTTTGAAGGATTGTTCTGGAGATGGTGAAGTGTACCCTGCGAGACAACTAAAGTCTAAACTACAAGATAGGTATAAAGATGAAATGGTTATTACGTGCGAGCAAGGTAAAGAGACAATTTATACATTTCTGAAGAGAGCAATAATATACTGAGACAACATTACAGTAATACTGGACTAACACCTGAAGAAATTGTCGACATGGCTGGAGTTCTCATAGATGAAATAAGGACAACCATATAAGATAAATCCCAGTATCCAAAATTTTTGGTTTTTGGAGATGAGCAACTATGAGAAGATGGAAAAAAACGTGTTTCTCAACTTCTATTAAGGTTACTTAGTCATCTCATCAAGGACAGACGCCGTAGGATTGCAATATCACACAGTATAACATCAGCTACACGCCCCAGATCATTTCTCTCTCCAATTCTCTTAGGAGTATCAGCTGGTATTTAGATGCCCTCAGTTTAAAAGTAAAATAAAAAAAAAAGGTACGAGACCATGTCTACTTCAGTGCACAAATATATACTATATTTATCTTGTTGTCTATGAAGTTAGAATACCTCATTGAGAGCTCTGTCACCTTCACTTCCAGTGTGAGCGCCTCAGTGGTGTGATCGGTATGGTCTTGGCTTGCCACCTTGGGGGCCGCGAGTGGGATTCTTGGACATTCCATTGAGGTGTTAGAAATGTGTAGTTCTGGTGATAGAAGTTCACCCTCGACGTGCTTCGGAAGTCACGTAAAGCCGTTGGTCCCGTTGCTGAATAACCACTGGTTCCATGCAACGTAAAAACACCATACAAACAAATAAACTTTACTTCCAGTGTAAGAGTGACAGGGCATCATTTCTCTAGAAAAGGAGAGTAGTATTGACAATTAAATGATAAATGATGTGAAATATGGCCAAAGATGATCCTGACTTCCCGAAATTTTAAATACGTATGTGAATATGAGTAAGAGCGGAGAGTTTTTTCTTTCTTAAATGAAGTATATATAAAAAATATTGCACCAGTTTCACTATCCGGATGTTAAAAATAAAGCAGAAAATAGTCATATGAGTTTTAGCAGCTCAGTAAACATGTGTATCAAATATCACGTGAAACTGGCAACCATTTCTCTTTAGCAACAAAAAAAACTGCGCTCTTGATAATGAAATTTTATTGAGGTCATAAAAACACGGAGCACATGTGACGTGAAACATGAAGCCATTTCATCTAGGATGTGTAATAAAAGAATAATTGCTCTTCTGATAGTGAACAAATGTTATATAAAACCTGCGCCGGTTTCGTTTCCTGTGAGTAATAAAAACGCAACTCGCCAACAGCTGCGAATGATGTTCATTGAAGCTACTAAAACCTGCTTTCATTGGTCAGTTAACTTTTAGGGGGAAAAAATTAGTTCTATTTACCTCGCGTGTCCTCAACTTTGGCTGACCACCCAATTCAATTTGATGAATGCAGAACGTATGCTAGACATTTTAGTGTGATGACAAGCATGAACGCATTTCGGAGGAAGGTTGCTGTAGTTGTAAACAACAGAGTTTTGGCAGCATTAGAATTGTTAAATTTGAATACTTTGTATTCAAACTGCTTCCGCGCTTTCTCATTCGAGTGGTATTTTGGCCAAGTGCTGTACGTCAATGTTTGTCGCATGTTTAATTATTTTGTTTTTTCTATTTTTTATTTTATTTATTTATTTATTTATTTATTTTAACAAGGAAGGAGTGTGAAACCCAGCACCCAACACTGCTCTTTATCCTGGTTCATTTTTAACGAACTTGAATTGGTTATAAAATCTATTCGTCATTACTTATTAGTTTCCTGAACACCTCTGCAATCAGAAATAAAAATGTAAATAGGCAGGTATAGTACAAAGTGACTAATTTTATGGAATAAGGCAAAGATCAGTGTCTTGTCTTTTGTAGGGAGTCATTCTTTATTAAAAAGTTAAAAAGTGGGTTATTTGCATCTTTTACCAACAGAACTTGATGAAATGAGTACTCTCAGATTTGTGGGTATGTGTTATCGAAAGGCTTGGCAAGTTTTTACTTAATGTGTTGCATCATTCATGATTTTTATTATATTTCATATTAATCTGCTTGATAGATCTATAGTTATGCTAAGACTTACCCTCTAATTTACAAGATTACCTCTTGACTATTAGCCCCTCACCTCATTATTCATTAACCACGTAATGATTCCCTCATACCATATTCATTTCGTAAGCCACCATGCATGAGTTCGGATCATTTTTCATCAAAGCTCTTGATGAAAGACCGTCATTAATCATTAATTCAGCTCAAAGAATTCCTATATATTTTTTACCTTTTTCATTGTATAGTTTCGGCTTAATTTTACATAATCGGACGAATCCGGATGCCAGATAATGACGTAGCTAGCTTATATGTGGATATCTGTAATCCTCTTTGGTATTATACAGTTTAGTTACTGTTTTTTTATCCCATCCAGTCCGAAGCTTTGGAATTCTCCTGCTTCTTTTTGTTCTCTGCCTTCTGTCCAGGAGAATAACGTAGATATTTTTGTAATTATTTTAATTGCAAGTGATTAGTGCGTGATTAGCAGATATTGCTAAATCTAGATAGTAAACGATAATGTCAGTTGAAGTATCTAGCCAAATAATACGGATTTTATAATTAAAGCGGTAAAGCATTAAGCTAACCTTATTAGTAATTAGTAACATCACCTGATTTTTCTTTAATATCTACGCTGAAAGTGACACTTTGAAATTGTCGATTATGTCTAATGGCCACAAAAATAATAGACTCATAGTTGTTGAATCCAACAGGAACCTATTCGAGAAATCTACTGTTTCGATTTAGAATTGGAAAATAGAATGCCACACAGAAAGTGGCTTAGCATAATTCCATTTCACCCATGAAAGTTCCCGGGTTAGCTTCGGATGTTCGTTAATTATTTATGCATCTCTTGCAGATCACATTCTGAATTTCGCATCTGTGTCAATTACACTGAGTTGAAGTAATCCGGCGCTTTTTTGGGATTTTCGGAAATATAGAATTGTTTCGCTTCTGGTCATCCGTTTTGGGTGGATGCTGTACAAATGGTTTGTCATGTTGCTCCCTTTTGTAATGTGAATCAGTCTCGGCAGCGGAGATCAGGAATTCCCTGGAATACATGTTTCGAAATATTCTGCTTGTCGCTCACTCGGGGAGTAAGCTTATAGACTATTTTGTTGTTGCTGTTTTTGTTTGTGAGAAGGGCGGGGGGCGGAGGTAGGAAAACCTAAAAAAGGATAGGATTTTTAAAATTTATTTATTAGAATGAAAATGTAAAAAATAAATAATGTGTATATGAAACTGTAAAGAAAAATTATTTTGTATTAAAATGTTCGTATTTATTTTAATTTTCGTTAGTGATACAACGCTCTACTTGACCGTTGATTTTAGCGCACGAACCGAGTAAGTTGGAGGTCGGATCACGCCTTGTTTTACTAGAATAGGATACTTCCTGGATTTTGCTGATACTTAGAAATGGAGAAGATTCATTGAAATTTTTCAAATGAACGATTTTATTAATATTGTCTTTAGTTGTTTGTTGGAAGATGAGACCATTCAAAGTTCGAACTTCAGTGGAAAGTGAGGAATAATTGTATCAGAAGCTTAGGAGAAAAGAGTACATATGAAATATGATTGGCACTTTTCAATCAATTTTCATATGATACTTCTTGTCTAATTCATTTCTTAACATAGCCAATTTAAGCAGCCAGTTATTTATTTCATTTTGATATATATTAGTTATTGGAAGTTTCGTCATATTATGTCTTAAGAGTTTAAACGAATAGTTAGCAATTCTTCTTGCATCTTGGCTACGATAGATTTGTGAGGAAATGCATTTTTTTTTAGACTTTAACATTTCATTTCCATATGAACCTTTTGTATTAAGGTTACAAATCTAAGTAACAAAAAATCCATCGCAGATCTTCCAGGAAAAAATATTTGGATTTTGCCTTGCATCCACATTGCCTAATGAGATCCCTCGATATAAAAAAAATTGAAAGAATTAAGAAAAATAAGAAAAACTGAAGATAATGAGGGAAGATCGATGAACCATGAACCTTCATTATTCTATAAAATAAAAATTTATTTTCGCATCATTAATTCGCGAGAATTCTTCCGATTCTGATCATTATTATGTCAGGGGAATAAATCTTGGGGATTTGAAAAGAAGATTTGGATACCCTGACCTCCAGAGGATCATTAATTGGAGATGAAGTCTCTGAATAGATTTGGGTTGAGGGGAAAGATAATGTAGGTAGATAGGAATGAATTCTAAAGATATTTCACTTATGAAAAAAAAAATAAGAACATCGTATCTTTCTCATAATTAATACGAGCAAATCACAGTATCGTCAGATACTGAGAGACATCTAAAATATTAAAGTATCTCAAACTTAATTTGCAGTCGTTTGGAATTCTCCTCCTTGTTGCGTGTTCCCTGGCTCTTATACCCTTCTATTCTTCAAGCAAAAGATACAGGACCTCCAGAAGAAAATTCCGTTCCTATGCATATATATATATATATATATATATATATATATAGATATATATATATATATATTATATATATATATATATATATATATATATATATATATATATATATACTATATGTATATATATATATATATATATATATATATATATATATATATATATATGTGTGTGTGTGTGTGTGTGTGTGTGTGTGTGTATGTTACCCATCCCAGACACCATGGTATGCGTTTAGGCATAAGCATTAAGGCGAACTAATTACACACAATCTCTCCCCCCTCCCTCTCTCTCTCTCTCTCTCTTTCTCTCTCTCTCTCTCTCTCTCTCTCTCTCTCTCTCTCTCTCTCTCTCTCTCTCTGGCCATAGCCTTCTCTCTCTCTCTCTCTCTCTCTCTCTCTCTCTCTCTCTCCATTCTAACAGGTCATCAAATCAGAGTCAGAGTTATAAAAAAATATAATATTTATTCAAAATAACATACTAGTTGAATGGACTCAAATTGTAGTACAAGATCAACACTAGAAAGATAATAATTCAAGTCACACAGACAAACCACTCAAATAACTCCCCAGTATTTAAATGTCTCAACCAGTAATTAGTCACACAAATATCTTCTCCAAAATATTATATTTCCCTCCACACTGGACCCTCTGTCCCCCTAGGACTCTCGGTCCCCTCACTAGAACCGCCTGTTACAAAGACAGGAGAACACCACCAGTGAGCACACTACACAAATGTAAAAACAAAGTCAATAAAATAAAAATGGAACATCTTTACAAAATGTCAAACAGACAACAAGCCATCCCTTTGGCTAAAGTAATACAACACTTACCCATTACAGCCTGGAAAATCACACACTATGTTCACGCACCATCGTGGCTCTGCCTTTCTCGCATAGACCTCTCCGTAAGTCTCCCTAGTTTCTCAGCTAAACATGCCATTATGAATAGACATAGTTCGTACACGTACACACGAACTCACACTCATCGGTAACGCCTTAATAAAACTGGTCACAACCACTTTTCAAAGGCATTTGAACAAGACCTCGTGAACTCACGAACATTGACTCCCTTAAACAAACATCTTCGTATCATTCCATCCCAAAAATGATTTATCAGCTTTCTCAGGTCATTGCTTCGGACTCTTGTCTCTATGGAAAGTTAAAAGCAGTGAATCTGCGCATTCTAAAAAAGTCACAGCACATCACAATGGCATATTAAACATATTATTAATTATAGCCCTCTTTCATCTGACATATATATATATATATATATATATATATATATATATATATATAAATATATATATATATATATATACGTATATACTATATATATATATATATATATTATTTATATATATATTATATATATTGTATATATATATATATATATATATATATATATATATTATATTTATATACGTATATATATATTCTATATATATATATATATATATATATATATAGAATATATATCTATATATATATATAGTGTGCAAATAATAAAAACTAGTACCATGATCAAATTGTGAACTCTTGACATATTTGAGCTAGTCCTTGTCTGGATCATCTGAGTCCGGAGGACCAAACCAGGCTTCTCCTGTTCCCCCTCCACCCCCCCCCCCCACCACCAAACCCCCTCGCACCTTCTACACTTCTTGTTCGCCTTGCGACAAGAACCAGTCACTTTACGTGACATTCGCTGAACGCTTTGCTTTAACAATATTTCCCTTAGGGTAAATTCAGGTTTCATAATATGGAAATTCATCTTCTTCTCAGTCAGTCCCTCGATGGGAAGTCTTGAAATGTACATTGGCTTAAAATCCTTAAACTCTCACGGTTCAAAAAAAATAGAAAAATAAAGTATAATGTACAATTAGAGAGTAAAATCTTTCAAATGAAATACTTATCTATTTTTTTGCGGAAACTTAATTAGGTTCAGGTTTGAGAGCAGTGTCAGAAGCGGTGATATATGAAGCACAAGAGAATCTCAAACTACTTCAAATTTAGCGCCTCGGTGTCCGCGAGTTCGATTCTTGGGCATTCCTATTGATGTGTTACAGATGTGTATTTTTGGTGATAGAAGTTCACTCTCGACGTGGCTCGGAAGTCACGTAAAGCCGTTGGTCCCGTTGCTGAATAACCATTGGTTCCATGCAATGTAAAAACACTATACAAACAAACAAACAAACTACTTCAAATTAACCGGATAAAATGAGTACATTGTTTCCATCCAGTACTAACTCTAATTAGGGTAATTTACCCAGATATCAAATCATTTCATTTCATGAATGGTCAGTATGTTTCACATTTATTGTTTTAAGTACTGCAACTATTGTAAAAGATATCAATACAAACTCGATTTAAAGATTGAGTCTCATTAAAATTAGATATATCACTAGAATATTTAGTACCCAGAGACCTGCAATTATCAGTCTTATATTTTTGGTACTTGACTGACAGTTGCGTTCTTTTGCAAGCTTAGGTGTAACCGATTTCGTACTAAAAGTTAGTAATATTTGCAGCCAAATGATGGTTAACGTCTAACGTTTTCCCATTTTTTGTTTGTTTAAAATTGATTGATTGTGTATTATACCTGGCGTCACAACATGGGTGGGTAATTGACACCGAAATAAATTAATAGAAAAAAAATTAATTTTTGATAAATTTCAGATAAAAATATCTATAGATATATTGTATAAAAAATGTTGTTCATATATATAAGTTCTTACATAGACAATCTATGTATAATTTAAATTTGGTTGAGGAGGTCCCCGCCTCCTCATATATTATATATAACTGCTCTATATTACAATCCTTTCCAAGAATTGCAGCTAGGATAAAATTACCTACTCTGTCACGACCCAAACTCAAGAACCTATGTCTCAAATTCCCGAATCTGGGACATTCAATCAGCAAATGTTTCACAGTCAACGGCACAGTACAGTTCTCGCAAAACGGAGGATTTTCACGAGACATCAAGAACCCATGTGTGAGTCTTGTATGGCCAATCCTCAATCTGCACAACATCGTTTCTTGTCTCCTTGGCATATAAGGATATGACCAAGGAGACACTGATGACGTGATACTGCGCATTTTTTGATTAGTCAAAATATCCTCCTACTGGGACTGCCAACATTTTTTACTCTCTGACCTACTAGAGGATACAAATCCGATATGGTAGTAGGCATCTTGTGGGTTCTGGGGAGCTGACCGCAGACTTTGCGAGTTGGTCAGCTTTCTCATTCCCAGCCACCCCAAACATGGGAAGGCACCCAACAGAACTTTATTTCTTTCTCTTCTTTCGTTTTTAGTAAAAGCAGCCATTCCAATATATCTTAAAATCAAAGGGTATAAAGGGTTAAAAGATTCCAGCGACTGAAGAACACTTCTTGAGTCACAATATATAATAAAATTATTTCCATTCCGAATTAAAACTTCCTTTAAGGCCTATAAAATTCCATATAATTCTGCTGTAAAAATCGATGCAAAGGATGATAACCTGCCGCTTCTCTCTACATCAGGGAAGGCTACACCAAAGCCGACGCGAGCATCTGACTTTGAGCCATCCATGAAAACTGCAGTAGAGTCATCATGTTGCAAAGAGTGTTCTAAAGATATTGACCGCATGGTCTCACTGGACAATTCTGTCTTGGTGAAATTAAAATATCTACAAAATTTTATCTCTCGAAAGTTCCAGGGGGGACTAACTGAGTATTTTGCTGGTAAAATCTCGATTCTTTGCATATTTAATTCACGGACAATAGAATTTACTCTAAAATCGAATGGATGAGGTTGCTTGGGGTGACTTTCATAAAACTGCCAATGCCTTTCATTTCTCATACAAATGCTGGTTAAAGACTTAGGTAGCCTCTGGAATCTATACCAGCTCCGAACCAGCAGACGCTTATAATGAAGATCCAGTGGCACCTCATCAGCATCTACAAGCATGCTCTCGTTGGGAGATGATTTAAATGCTCCAGTACACAACCATATTCTTCCATGATGAATTGAGTTGAG
>NC_087209.1:68557727-68570227 GCF_015104395.2 Macrobrachium nipponense
TGATAGGATTTACAAGCAGGCAGCCTCATGGGCGCCTTCACAAGCCTCCAGAAACATAAAAGGAGGTTGCGAGTGCTGGCTGAGATACTCTCCTCGTGAAATAGCGCTATACTTTGCTTCTCAGGGTTCATATACACGTACAGAATGAAAGTGCTTCAGTCGATAGGAGAATAATGGAAGGTTGAATTCCGAAAAAACATATAAGCCATTTGTTTATACAACACTGATCTTATAATCTGTATTCTATCTTGACATTTAGTAAAGTAGATATTATGTGTGATCACATGGCTACAACGACTATTTTACTTGTATACACACATAAATACATACACACACACACACACACACACACACACACACCACACATATATATATATATATATATATATATATATATATATATATATATATATATATATATATATATATATATTACATTTTCGTATCCTGTGGAAAAATATGAGTGAACTTACCTGTGTTGTTGGAAGAACTTGCAAAATCCACGTTTTTTTCTTGCAAATTTACTTTCAGTACTTCATTTCCTCAGGCTATTATGTACGGTAAAACATTGTCTTACTTTTTTTTACGCCAAAAACTTAAAATACTTTTCGAAAACTATAAAGAAAAGGGTACAATTAAGTAGATGAACAACAGTTCGATATAGATTAGAAATACGAGAACGAAATAGTTCTAGTAACTAGAACAGTGTGATAAAACATTGTGTAGAACGTCTTCGTCCCAGCATTGGCAAGCATTGAGTTTTGGAGTGGCAGTAGAACTAATGCCATATTCCAATAGAAGTTCAAAGGATGTTGTTTTAATTTCAAGTAATCTTGCTTAGACAGCTATACGTCATGTTTTTTTTTATTCTCTGCTGTAATTTACCCGTCATGCATATATATATATATATATATATATATATATATATATATATATATATATATATATATATAGATATAATAGATATATATATATAGTTATATATATGTATATATATATATGTATATATATTATATAATATATATCATATTATATATATATATATATATATCTATATATATATATATATATGTATATATGTATATATATATATATATATATATATATAGTATATTATATATTTATATGTGTATGTATATATATATATATATATATATATATATATATATTATATATATATATATATATGTATGTATATATATATATATATATATTATATATATATATATATATATCATATATATAATATATAATACGTATATCTGCGGTGAGTACACATATATGCAGTATATATACTATATATATATATATATATAATATATATATATATATATATATATATATATATATATATATATATATCGAGCTACAATGTCCTTTCTTTAATATCTAATTCGCTCTACCTCGGAATTAATATATTTTCATATATGCTTAACCGAAGGGAAATTTTTTTCCCGATAATAGATTTGCCTGGACCAGGGCGCGAACCTACGGATCCTTTCAAACCCAGGAACGTCAGTGAAGCTTTTCCTACTACACCACCGCGAGAGGTTAAAAGTTCATGTCGCCTCTCACCCTCATATACCTTTTGCGCGCAGTTAATTAGTTGGTTTGGAGACACAACAACCCACCTCGACTCCGGTAGTGTTTGTAGTGCTTTTGACAGCACGTAGCCAATCTATAAGTCATATCACATTTCGTGATTCATATACATATATCGAGCTACAATGTCCTTTAATATCTAATTCGCTCTACCTCGGAATTAATATATTTTCATATATGCTTAACCGAAGGGGAATTTTTTCTCGATAATAGATTTGCCTGGACCAGGGCGCGAACCTATGGATCCTTTCAAACCCAGGACGTCAGTGAAGCTTTTCCTACTACACACCGCGAGAGGTTAAAAGTTCATGTCGCCTCTCACCCTCATATAACTTTCGCGCGCAGGTAATTAGTTGGTTTGGAGACAACATCAACCCACCTCGACTCCGGTAGTGTTTGTAGTGCTTTTGACAGCACGTAGCCAATCTATAAGTCATCACATTTCCGTGATTCATATACATATATCGAGCTACAATGTCCTTTCAACTATAACTAATTCGCTCTACCATCGAAATTAATATATTTTCATATATGCTTAACCGAAGGGGAATTTTTTTTGGTTTTTTTTTTTTTTTTTTTTTGTTTTTCTCGATAATAGATTTGCCTGACGTTTTCCTGGGTTTTTGAAAGGATCCATAGGTTCGCGCCCTGGTCCAGGCAAATCTATATCGAGAAAAAAAAATTCCCCTTCGTTAAGCATATATGAAAATATTTAAATTCCGAGTAGGAGGCGGAATTAGAATAATTATAAGGAAACATTGTTAGCTCGATATAGTTAGATGGACTCACGAAATTGTTAGATATAAAGGAAAAACATTGTTAGCTTCGATATATTATATGAATCACGGAAATTTGATATGACTTATAGATTGGCTACGTGCTGTCAAAAGCACTACAAACACTACGGAGTCGAGGTGGGTGATGTTGTACTCCAAAACCAACTAATTACCTGCCCGCGAAAGGTATAGAGGGTGAGAGGCGACATGAACTTTTAACCTCTCGCGGGGGTGTAGTAGGAAAAGCTTCACTGACGTTCCCTGGGTTGAAAGGATCCATAGGTTCGCGCCCTGGTCCAGGCAAATCTATTATCGAGAAAAAAATTCCCCTTCGGTTAAGCATATATGAAAATATATTAATTCCGAGGTAGAGCGAATTAGATATTAAAGGACATTGTAGCTCGATATATGTATATGAATCAGGAAATGTGATATGACTTATAGATGGCTACGTGCTGTCAAAAGCACTACAAACACTACCGGAGTCGAGGTGGGTTGATGTTCTCCAAACCAACTAATTACCTGCGCGCGAAAGGTATATGAGGGGGTGAGAGGCGACATGAATTTCTTTAACCTCTCGCGGTGGTGTAGTAGGAAAAGCTTCACTGACGTTCCTGGGTTTGAAAGGATCCATAGGTTCGCGCCCTGGTCCAGGCAAAATCTATTATCGAGAAAAAAATTCCCCTTCGGTTAAGCATATATGAAAATATATTAATTCCGAGGTAGAGCGAATTAGATATTAAAGGCATTGTAGCTCGATATATGTATATTGAATCACGGAAGGTGTGGGGATATGACATAGATTGGCTACGTGCTGTCAAAAGCACTACAAACACTACCGGAGTCGAGGTGGGTTGATGTTGTCTCCAAACCAACTAATTACCTGCCCGCGAAAGGTATATGGAGGGTGAGAGGCGACATGAACTTTTTAACCTCTCGCGGTGGTGTAGTAGGAAAAGCTTCACTGACGTTCCTGGGTTTTGAAAGGATCCATAGGTTCGCGCCCTGGTCCAGGCAAAATCTATTATCGAGAAAAAAAAAAATTCCCCGCCCTTCGGTTTAAGCATATATGAAAATATATTAATTCGAGGAAGAGCGAATTAGATATTAAAGGACATTGTAGCTCGATATATGTATATGAATCAGGAAATGTGATATGACTTATATATATCTATATATATATATATATATATGTATATATATATATATATATAGTATATTATATATATATATATATATATATATTTATATAAATATATATATATATATATATATATGTGTGTGTGTGTGTGTGTGTGTGTGTGTGTGTGTGTGTGTATTATGTATGGTGACAAAGGGCAAGTATCTGGTCACTACACTTACCAATCATTAATTGTTACCTCACAAACAGCCAGACACCTGAACCTTCATCACAAGTAATAAAAGACTGAATATTCTAAAGGCAACAGTGATCCTTATATAACTTACCAGTATTGCAGAAAATTAGACTAAGTTCATTAAGACAGGTGTGAGGTAATCCTATATTAAATTAAATTAATTAAAGGGCATCACTCCATCAACTACTTTAAAAGTCTAAGTATTTCCCTGATTTTAGAAAGCTAAGTACTTCCCTGGTTCTAACTTATTTCAAGTAAATTGTAGGAAAACAGCTCAATTACCAACTCTATGGTTTCTACCTAAGCAAATCATATAAATTCTATTTACTTACTGTGGAAAAAAGAAAACACTTATAAAAATTTTTAAATACCAAAAAATTTATTATCAAACTCAAAAATTTATAAGTGAAATTCACAATATCAGGGAATGTACTGTTACTTGAAAACAAAGCAAAGTTTAATAAATTCTGGAATTAATTAAGTAAAATTAAATCAAAATTAATTTATCACAAAATTCAAGAAAATTAATTCAATCAAAATTCAAAAGTGTTAGGCAATATTTAAAATTTGAAAATTAATTCACAAGTGTTAAAAAACACTAAAACTTAAAGAGAATTCTAAGTAAATGCAAATTAACTTACAAGTGTTAAATTCAATTAAATGTGCAGTGATTAAGTCAATCAAATTGTGAATGCAATTGAAAATACAGAAAAACATGGAATTACCAAAGCATTAATCACACAGAACATGAAATAATAAAACACACACTTCAATGAGAAAATGGATAAATGCACAAAAATCACTTCAAATGAAACAAACATAAAAAAAATTTGCAATGGGTAAAAATTTAAAGTTTCACCAAACCATTGTAACTATTAGTTGCAACTAATAAAAATATAACATAACACGTTACCTTGGTACCAATTTTCTTTCTGCTGCAGCTAGTTAAAAAAATTTCACCAATTCACATTTCACAAAAGAAAAAGGCGCCGTCACACACTTGTACAATGGTTGTTCACTAAATAATACTAAATAACTCTATGAAATTTGAAATCTAAAAGTTACGAGTGACCAATTTACGTTACGTTAATAACAAGTATGGCGAGAGAGAGAGAGAGAGAGAGAGAGAGAGAGAGAGAGAGAAAGATGTCTGAATGCCAGGGAATCAAAGTCTGTAATGAATCTCTTCCTTAAGGAAACTGGACAGTGGATTTTACACAAAATGTTTTGGGCGTGCTAAAGATTATGCAATCTTTCTAGAAGCTTCTAATATGACATAACTTTACAGAAAAATCGCGAAATCTGCACGTGGTTATCGACAAAGAAGTGCGCGTCTGAAACAGACTCCCTTATCAGATGCGATGACAGGATTCCAAAACACAATGGAGATCTCGAGGTCTCTTAATCTGAGGTGATGACAAGTTGCGGAAACAATACGGAGACTTCAAGGTCTCTTAATCTCGAGGCGATGACATATTAAGGAAACAATTTCTATCTTGGAACAGACAAAGTTAATCTCTCTCTTTTTTTTATTCTACGTTATATTAACTTTAAATTATGTTATGCAAAATCTGAACATACATTTTTAGACACCCTATAACTCTAAGCTAACTAAGGAATCTGAAAATGATGCAAAACTCTTTTCTAACATTTTATACAGCCAAGTAGCAGCATATAATATATATATATATATATATATATATATAAAAACTATTATATATGGTATATATATATATATATATATAGGTATATGATATATATATATATATATATATATATGAAATATATATATATATCATTACCGTTTTCAGAAAATTCAGAAGACAGGAAAATTTATTGTCATTCATCACACCCTCTCTCTCTCTCTCTCTCTCTCTCTCTCTCTCTCTCTCTCTCTCTCTCTCTCCCCTTTATATATAGCTGCATACATTTTAGTTTCATATCAGTATGTCCCTCTCCCCCTTGCCAAGAAAAAAAAAAGGAATTCAGTCTCTTTATAACTAAAAAAAAAATAAAATAGAAAAAGGAGGAATGAGATTGACAGTTTCGAAATATTCCATATCAAATGACTTTTACCTTGTTGAGAGCGCCGTCATCAAGGCATTGATGAATACATTATGCTAATTTACGTTAATTCGGTGACATCAGCATATCGTAGATCCAAGAAAAAGAAGAAGAAGAAGAGGAAGAAGAAGAAGAATAGAGAGGTCCGAGGGAAGCGAGAGTGAGGAAGGATGCGTTATGAATATCTAATGAGATATCTGATGAATGCTTTCCGGGCGATGATTACCTTGACGAGGCTCTCCTGATCTGAATGATGAAATAATGATAACCTTTTTAACGGGGTGCTTATCATTCACGTCTGCTCTCTCTCTCTCTCTCTCCCTCTCTCTCTCTCTCTCTCTCTCTCTCTGGCTATTTCAGTTACGACAGACCTCTATAGACCAGAAAAAGGGTACATTATTCAGCTTAGATCAGCGGTTCACGCTAGTTTCCTAAGTTAAAGCACCTTTATTGTTCTTTCCTCGTCTTGGGATCAAACTCGGATCTGTTAGACTGTGACCCAGACGAGTTTCGGATGAGCCGTTTCCATCTATTTCTATCATGCGCTTCTGTCTCATCAGTTCCCTTTTCATGTAAGTCTCCTCTCACACAGTCCTTCCATCTCTTTCTTGGTCTCCCTCTTCTTCTTCTTCTTCCTTGAACCTCCATCCCCATAGTATGTCTCCCAGCATGGTCCTCATTTCACCTCAACGAAAAGATGTAACAGTAAAAAAACATTATTCGGAAACTAATTCTATAAGACCTTATATCAAGTACAGTTAAGTAAAGTACAGTCACGATGAGTTTTGTGTATAAAATCACATAGGTTAAACGTCATGTTTTGCAATATTTGACGCATGTTCGCAACCACAAAACATTTTATGTGGTAGAAGTGCATATATATATATATATATATATATGATATATATATATATATTATATATATATATATATATATATGTGTGTGTGTGTTGGTGTGTGTGTGTGTGTGTGTGTGTGTGTGTGGTGTATGTCCTGTGTGTGTGTAATTTCTTATTACATTATATATATATATATATAATATATATATATATATATATATATATATATATATATATATATATATATATTGCAGCCAACACCTCTCACAATTCCAGTTGGCGCGAGTAAGAAATTTCCCGACTGTTTAGTAGTAAACCTACACAACGAGGCATAACAGCAGCCCAAACTTTGAGAAATATATTACCAGTATATTCATTTCACGACAGATGCCTCAGATTTATGTGGGAGACCTTTGCCACGCGGACTCATTAATTTCCCCTCTAAACTATTCAGTGAAATATTTAGATGAACGAGAGAGAGAGAGAGAGAGAGAGAGAGAGAGAGAGAGAGTAGTTCATATAAGCCAGTCCTCTTTTACCCGGATGTAAGGAACAAAATAGCAATATAACAGTAAAAAAAATAGACAAACAGCCCTTAAATATTTGAATAAGACCATATGACTTGATACCCTTAATACAATGATGGGTCCCCACCTAGGTCCAGGAGAATTAGGTGACACGAATTATTGTATCCAACACCGTTTTATCTTAGTCATCTCTTTAAACTTAACATCTCCAATATAACTGGATATATGTTGCTTGATATATAAACTTCATAAATTTATAAATTAAAGATTTCTCTACGACTCTTAATAGGTAATCGTTTGTTGGGATGGAAATAGAGTGTATTTATTTATAAAGCCTACGTGATTTTGTTTATACGCTTGTTTACGTATGTGTGTATGCATATGTGACATGATTATGCTTCTGCATTGAAAAATATCATTTAGGTAATTGCAGCGAATTGTTACAATGGAGGAAATGGTGATAATATCCCCAACGACAATAAATTGATGTTGAAGTTGATATAAACTGACACAACTTTCCTAATTATGTTAAAGCAAAAGGGTCCTGATTAATTAAGGATGGGAGGAGAAATGAAGTAATGTAATATTATTAATATATATAATATATATATATATATATATATATATAGTTATATATATATGTGTGTGTGTGTGTGCGTGCGTGTGTGTGTGTGTGTGCTGTCTTCTAGTCTAGGCAATAGATGCTCTTGACAACGTTAAATTTCAGCTTTGACAAACTTTTAATGTTATTTATAAGAGGGATAGATATATTACGCAACGCTATTAAAGACTTATTTTAAAAGTTTTCATCCTCTTATTGTAATTATTTAATTGCCATAGTCTTTGCAACGCCAGTTGACGGTTTGTAATTAATCAGTCTACTCCTTATTTCGTTTATTTACCATTCTACACTTTTTAATACCTCATCTTCTCTTTTGCTGAATAAGAATTTTGAGGCAAAATAACATAAATATCGTCAGTATACAATAATTTTAAAATAACTTTTTTTTTCTATCTAGAAAGTGCCTCTACTTCATCTATGCATGCTGCGACGCCAGTTAACTGTGGTGAATGAATCAGTCAGTCAATCTTCTATTCCACTATTCACTACCTTTAATTATCGTTCTTGCTTTGATAATCTTTCTAGGTCGTCTTCAATCAGAAAACTGATATTTTTTCCGTTTAGTTAATGATGAAACAGAGAATGAGGTGGATTGTAAATTTTTGTCAGGAATTTTTTTTTTTTTTTAAGGGAGGATTAAACTGAATCTGTTCCTTAGAAAGAATGAATTTCAATCACTTCCCTTTCATGCGACCCAATAAACATGGTGCATTTTTTCTTTTTCTTTTTTTGCATGCGCGCGGTTAAACCTCAGTTTTGTAATAACGTCTCGAGCGTGTGAACAATGTAACCTTCCAGGTATATATATATATATATATATATATATATATATATATATATATATATCTTATATATATATATATATATATATATATATATATATAAGTCTCGAGCGTGTGAACAATGTAACCTTCCAGGTATAGTATATATATATATATATATATATATATATATATATATGTATAACAGAAATCACGAAAAGTTAGGAACGTGATAAATCCATAAATAAAGATAAATGCCACGAAGGAAAAATAAACGAAAGGAGTCTGCCAAGCAAGAAGAGAAAGAAAATTCAAGGAACTGGAAAGAACAAGGATCTCTTTCAATCATTCTATCCCCCGTCTGATTGGAAGGACTCGCTGCGACGGGAAATTTACGAAAACTACGTAGGACTACAGATGCCCTGAAAAGGAAACCTCGACAGAAAACTAAAAAATTCTTATTGTAGCAGTGATTGGACAATTGTGCACGTCAAGATTGTGTTGTTAACTTATCTAGTAAACAAATAATGAAAATGTTGTGAGTGCGCTTGGATATGGTTTATCTTTCTTTGCAACAAGTAGACCTTCGGCTTTAATGATTGGGTCATCCCTAAGTAAATTTGAAAAATATTGTGATCTTCCTCAAAATCATGTCGACATGATAAAAGGTATTGTTTACGGAGCTGCCAATGTTAAGCATGAAACGTAAACTTCCCTGCTCGCTATAAGAAAAAGTTTGACCGATCTTAAAAAGGACAATACTATCCACATCACAAAAGCTGATAAGTCAAATAGTATAGTAATTTTAG
The DNA here is from genome assembly GCF_015104395.2 of Macrobrachium nipponense. NCBI lineage: Eukaryota > Metazoa > Arthropoda > Malacostraca > Decapoda > Palaemonidae > Macrobrachium > Macrobrachium nipponense. The sequence continues at coordinate 68,567,104 of NC_087209.1, forward strand.
ATAAAGCTGACTACATATCACGTATGCAAGCCCTACTGGATGCTGATGTGACTTATAAAAAACTAACAAAAAATCCTCTTGATCAGTCATAAAAAAAAAAAAAAAACGTTCAATAGCATAGTGAAAAGTATCCTTAAAGATAAAACAGAACTACTAGGCAAATTGTCAGTCAATTCTCCTTCGCTACCTTACTTATATGGATTAGTCAAAACGCACAAAGAAAATAACCCTATGCGGCCTATTATCAGTACTGTTGGTTCAATTTACATATAAACTCTCGAATATATCACTAACAAGATCTTGTCCCCGTTACTTGGAACCATCTCCGATTCTCATATATATAATTCTCTAGATTTAGTTGATAAATTATACAAAATGCTCTTTGCCCTACTGATAGATTCGTTAGTTTTGACGTATGTTCTCTTTTTACTAAAGTCCCTATAGACTCTATTTTAGAATATCTTAGCAATGACTAACTCAGCATGAATTACCTCTACCTATAAGTCACATTATTTCCACTCACGAGTTTGTGCATTTGTGATTGTAAGTTTATATTCAATGGTGTGAATTTATCAACAAATTTTGGTTTGGCATGGCAATGGGAAATCCTTTATCACCATTGCTCTCAAACCTTGATATATGGAATTCTTCGAAAAAAACGCTACTTACCTAATATCATTCATATTCCTGTAAAGTGGTATCGTTACGTTGATGATGTTTAGCTGTTCTTCCTGCGGTATTGATGTAAATGATTTACTCTCTAACTTAAATAACCAGGTACCATCGATTAAGTTTACTCTAGAATTAGAAAAAGACAATTGCCTCCCTTTCTTAGACGTTTTGATACATAGAGAACCATTTCAATGTAAATTCAGTATTATAGGAAACCGACTAACAACTTAACTTATGTTCATTTCTTCTCAGGCCACCATCTTAATATAAAAATATCAATTTTTTCCTCTATGTTTTTACGAGCATTACGAATTGTCAGTCCACAATATTTGGATCAAGAAATTGAATACATAAGAAAAATAGGGAAAGATTTATGCTATCCTTCACATATATTAGACATTTGTTATAATAAAGCCCACAAAAAGTTTTATTACTGAAAACAACACACAGAAAAGAAAATTCTAAGAACATTCCTCAGTTTGCCTTATTTTAACGGATTTGAAACCATTAAACCATTGTTAAAAGCTTTTAATGTCAAACCTTGTTTCTTCCTATAATAACACACTAAAAAGAATGTTAATAAAAAATGGCCCCAGAGAAAGCAACAACATAATATATTAAAATTCCATGTATGGATTGTCCCTCATTCTACCTCGGACAGTCGAGCAAGGGCTTAGAATAAGGCTAAGCCAGCATAAATACTCTGTAAAAACTGGGCAAAAATCTAATGCATTATTTATTCATTTAAGTGAAAACAACCACCGAATTAATTGGATTGACAGTTCAGTAATTGCACGGTCAAGAGATGTCTTATCACGAAATCTTTTAGAATCTGCTTTAATACAACTTACTTTTCATTGTAATTCAATGTTAGTCGTGGCCTTTTTCATTTAGAAACCCTTGTATCTGTAACATGTTTAAGAATGACCTCAAATATATAATTACTGACTTAAATAAAAATCAGTTGCCTTAGAGTTATTAAAAAATTTTTTATTGGTAATGTATGATCTGTCATCTTTTGTGAATATGGTTTTGTCTACCAGGTTCCGTATAGCTGTCACCTATAATCCTTTAATTGTCTGGAGATTGTATCTAAGATGATTGTCTTAAAACCTTTAATTGCACCCTTTGTGTATGCTTGTTTGGGTGGGAAGGTTTCTTATCTTCCAGGTGTGTCGGATTCTAGGCACTAACCTCCTTTTATAATCCCTATCTGTCAGTTATACGAACCTTCTTGTATTGTCTTTCCTCGTATTTTTGTCAGTAGCTGCTTCAGTAAAGGGCTTGTCAGCCGAAAGATCTCGCAGACTCCTTCGTTTATTTTCCTTCGTGGCATTTATCTTTATTTATTATATATATATATATATATATATATATATATATATATATATGTATATATATATATATATATATATATATATATATATATATATATGCATATAAATATATATATATATATATATATATATATATATATATATATATATATATATATATATATATATATTATATATATATATATATATATATATATATATATATATATATATATATAATGTGTGTGTGTGTGTAAAATTTTATTTGTGATAAATGCGTAAGACCAACCAGTTAGGGAATAGAATGGAGAGAACACTTTTTTTTTTTTATTTCAACAAAATTATACCGAATTTCGTGTTTTTCCAGCTGTTGATTTTAGGTAAAGTTTGTTTAATTTTGAAAAAATCACTTTAAAGAATAGCAGATACCTAACAACTGTTTCTTTCCTTTTACTGACAACCTTAAGTAGAATTATTAAAAGATTCAGGCCCTCTGGAATATTTGGCTCATACAAAACCACAAGAAATTCCGAAGCACACGTTAGCCTAGTTAAAAGCACAGCATTTTTCAATCTAGTTTTCCATCAAGAATAGAAACAATGAAATTCAAGCAGAAACTTCTTGAGGGAAAAAAAAGTGTTATTTTAATGGTGGAAATGAACCCGATCCTTCCGTCAGTTAGCGGATATTGAAAGACTTAGTAATGGGAGACGAAAATCCCTGCCATTAAATTTGCTTTATTATAATACTTCAATGTATGTCGATGTAACTGGCATTACACCTGTTATTTAAGGATTACATTCACTCACGGCCACTGTAATCCGTTGTTATATCGGCAGATTTTTATCCATGAAGATAATGTCACGTTGTGTAAAAAAGGTTCTCCATTTTATCGTTCTAGTGAACTGACTTGATGTTCACGGGGATAATAATGCTGTGCGAGATAATCCCCTCGGATTCACCATGTCCATGGTTAATCCGTTCATCCATTTACTAAGAGTGAAACCATCCGTATCCGTATAAAAGCATTTAGCAGAAGGAGAGATATTGAATTCACTCACGCCATGTCTTTTAGCAAAGTTTTAAATACAAAATGTTAAATGTTACATGTTCAGTACTTTTTATACATCTATGCG
>NC_087209.1:68575227-68585227 GCF_015104395.2 Macrobrachium nipponense
TCCTTTTTTTCAAAATGTATTGTTTTCTTGTATGAATCACCTGTTGACCGCGTGTGTATCCTCCAAGGTGTGGTTGCCCTCAGGCGTTTCCTCGTTTCTGCAGAGTGAAATCCACCTTATTGCTAATCTTGTAGTGTCAGTTTGGATATTAAGCCTAGTTTGACTATGTTTTTCCTCTGTAAGATCAGTTGTGCCTGAGTAAAGGGTCGAACTAGACCGAAAGTGCTTGCCTATCTCGCTTTTCTATTTTTTTCCTTCGTGGCAAAAACCTTTATTTATACATAGCATCACGTTTTATATACTTCGTGATCAAGTTATTCATATATATATATATATATACATATACACACACACACACATATATATATATATATATATATATATATATACAGAGAGAGAGAGAGAGAGAAGAGAGAGAATAGTCTTACTTTTTCGTAAGATAATGAGAAATAAGAAGGACTTATAAAAGTGAAATTAAATGACCAACCCAAGCTTTTCAGGGTTCAAGAATTCGCTGATCGATCACAAGTCCCTTTCCTTTCTCCTGAACTTTAATTTTTGTTTCTGTCTTCGTACAATCTCGAAGATCAGTAGGGCAGAGTGTAGGGTTGGTATCCTCATCCAAGTTGTATTATAAATTTGTTGAATAACACTGGCGCTACACTCTAAGATGAAAAACGTATATTTATGTACTAGCAAAATGTTGTACAATTTTGTAAACTGTTGTTGTCGTTGTTGTTCTTGCTGGTGGGTAGGAAAGCCCTATGGAAGAGCTTAAAAAAGCTCTGAAGAAGGTGTTTCGCTTTGAGTTAAAGATACCATACTCATCAGAGACTGAGAATTGATAAGTCATCAAAAGGTCATGTTATATGAAGAGACATAAAAGTGTCTTCCTCAAGCTTTGAAATAACACCAGGAATATCATCGCTTTGAAAAGATAACCGTAATGGTCCATGTCTGGAGTACCCTTTGTAGTGTTCCTCAAAGAATATCAAATGAAATGTGTCAAAAGTATCTTCTTTTTTATATTCAATGTTCGATATATTTATTTGTATGTCCTTTGGTCCAATAGGGAATAAAACACAGGGATTATTTTTTTTATTTTGGCGGCGTTTATCGTTTTTGTTAATAGATTGTTGAGTATGACAACATTTATCAGGTAAAAATATCTGCTAGGTGTAATAATGTATTTAATCACATTAAGATCGAATGTAATTATGCAACAAGACTGTTCAATACATCTTGTCATTTCAGACTTACCACATCACGAAATGCTCTAGGCCAGTATTTTGACAACCGTATTTCCATTAGCCATGCACAAGTAAAAGCTTATTGAAAACTTCAGGACTTGTGGCGGCCATTATATTATTTCCTATAGCTTTTCTTGTTCTAAAGTCTAGTACTCAGAGGGAAAATAATTCCATTTGTTATACTCTGCCAATAGTTATTTAAGCTCCGTAAGTGTTAGTGCCCTCACTGCACCTCGCATGGTGCACTGTAGGTATTACTTAAGTTCTCTCAAAGTGTCCCTTCGGCCCATAGCTGCAGATACACTCATCCTTTAACTGTATCTCCGTTCATATTCTCTCTCATCTCACATTCCATCCTCTCCTAGGAGTTATTTCGATATTACCCTCAGCGCTGAATGACCTTATAGGTTCCAGTGCTTGGCCCTTGCCCAAATATATATTCCAATCTAATCCAGTCCAATAGTGTTTAAGCCATTAATCGATGACCATCATGATTACTGTAACGCTGATCCTACAACGAAATTTAATTATATAAAATACGTTCAAATCATTGGTAATCATCGGATGACATGGTTCAGTGGCTGTTTCTTTTCTTATACTTATACTTTGAAGTTTTGGAATTCTCTTCCTGTCAAGTTTTTCCTATTATTGTAGCATTTCTTCCTGGAAGAATCTATGGTACTTATTTCTTCATTTTAGATGTATGATTTATACTTGTTTATGAGCATTTGATTAGCTCAGTGGTCTGGTAAAACTAAGATATACTTATTAGGATGATTGTTTTGTTCTAAGTAATTTACATTTTACTGTCCTATACTAAATTCGAAGTTGGACTTTCACATCAAACATTATTCTAAAAAAATTTTATTCTTTTTATTTAAATTCTTTCACAGTTCCCCCTTTATACTGAAATCATTCTTCACAGCTGTCAGAAGGGAATAGTGAATGGTTTGCAACAAAAACATTTTATGTTTTTCTTTTTCATTTCTTTTACCTCAGTCAAAGACGTTTCCCCTATCAGGCGTCCCCCAGTACTGACGTGACCAGCCAGATTCAAACATGTTTGACCCTTTGAAAAGGGCCGCCCTTTTTTGTGACTAGGCTGTGTTTACATTCACACGCTAAGCATTGTGAGAAACTTGAAAACAGACTTTGGGGACCGAGGTATAGTTGATGGGTGGTGGTGGTGGTGGCAGATTTGTTGCAGCAAAAACAATTTTTTGTTTGTTTAATTATATTTATAGGTTGTCCTTGTAAACAGTACTTAGTTATAGTACCTTACTGTATGTTTGTCTTTTTATAAGCGTGTATTATGATGCTTCACTGAATTTTATTTGTAGGTTGTCCATGTCAACAATGCTTGGTAATAGTACCGCGTACTGTGATACATCAAAGATATTTCTGCGACGGCGACCAAATTTGGCACGTTGTTTATAACTTTGCTTTATGGTTGATCATAAATACGAATTATTGTGACGGTTACAGGATTTGGTCAGAATTTGGTCAGTGGTTCAGGGCTGTCAAAGGTCTTCTTCATTCTTGTAATAAATGTTAGGTTCTACGATTTTTTTGGGAGAGCATAATTGGTTCAAAACCATTTTTGTTTTGGTCATGCCAAAGTAAGATGATTGAAGTACACGCAGTAACATATACCATACATTTTCATTGCTATAGTAAGATCCTAATGAAAATTCCATATCGTCATCGTCGTCCTTATAATGACGATAATTTTAACATGAATATATATCCTTTTAAGAGCAAAATTACGTAATAAAAACCATTGTATTGCTACCGATTCGAAATGTAGTTTCAAATGCTGTTTTTAAAGATAAAAAGGAAAATGGGCACATTGCTAAGAAAAATATAAAATAATAATTTTATGCAGTGAACGAAATACTGATTTCATGGGAACAATTTTTCGAAAGTCTACAGAATATAAGCGTTTTTCACTCTCAGGAAGACTTAGGGTGCGTGACGTCACACCAGAATATCATGTAGGGGATAATGCTGTCAGTGCATCTATTGCGGTGCACTGTAGGCATTACTTAAAGTTCTTCGCAACGTCCCTTAGGCCCTTAGCTGCAACCCCTTTCATTCCTATTACTGTACCTCCGTTCATATTCGCTTTCTTCCATCTTATTTTTCACCTTCTCCTAACAATTTATTGGTAGTGTAATTGCTTCGAGGTTTTCCTCGTGTTACAGATTTTTTGACTTGTTTACTCCCAATTTCCGGTTCAGCACCGAATGACCTCGTAGCCCCCAGCGCTTGGACTTAGGCCTAAATTCTGTCTTCTATTGTATTCCCACAATAGAATAACAGGTTATACAACTGCTTTATTTCACCAGCCATAAAAGATGGCCACAGGAAAAATGGATATTTCTGTTGTTCTACTAAGAACGAATAAGCCTCGGAGTCAGGTCTGCTTAGCGTTGATCCTTTGCTGAAGTCGTCATCATTACTTTAATTAACATGAGATCCAGCCACAAGACTTTCTACTTGATTATATAAAAAAAGAAAACAATTAAACTGTTTTTCACAGCAACCGTCAGTTACTGGTATATAATTACAATGGAACTTGATAGAAACTGCTTTTCTCTCATCTATTCCGTCCTTATTTTTTCCCAATTTGACTATCCGTTGTTTTGCCTCTGTTTTTTGCGTACAGGAGCATGACAAATCTGATTATAAATGTAATTCGTCATTAACAAAACATGAAAAGTACCTGAATGGGAAACGAAAACATGACCCTAATAAATAGAAGAAATCGTTTTTCCAACTTTATTTTATCCGTTGTTTTGCCTCTATTTTTTGCGTACAGGGACATGACACATCTGATTATAAATGTCAAATTCGTCACTAACAAAACATAAAAAGTACCTGAATGGGAAACGAAAACATGACCCTAAAAATAGTAGAACCATTTCAATGTAAATTCAGCATTTATAGGAAACCGACCAACAACTTAACTTGTGTTCATTCCATTTCAATGTAAATTCAGCATTTATAGGAAACCGACCAACAACTTAACTTATGTTCATTTCTTCTCAGGCCACCATCTTAACATAAAAATATCAATTTTTTCTTCTATGTTTTTACGAGCATTACGCATTGTCAGTCCACAATATTTGGATCAAGAAATTGAATACATAAGAAAAATAGGGATGGATTTATGCTATCCTTCACATATATTAGCCCACAAAAAGTTTTATAGTGTAAGTAACACGCAGAAAGAAAATTCTAAGAACATTCTCAGTTTGCCTTATTTTAAGGATTTGAAACCATTAAATCATTGTTAAAAGCTTTTAATGTCAACCTTGTTTTTTCCTATATTAACACACTAAAAGGAATGTTAATAAAAAATGGCCCCGGAGATAGCAACAAAATAATATATAAAATTCCATGTATGGATTGTCCCTCATTTTATCTCGGACAGTCTAGCAAAGGCCTAGAAGTAAGGCTAAGCCAGCATAAATATTCTGTAAAAACTGGATAAACATCTAATGCAATATTCATTCATTTAAGTGAAAACAAATACCGAATAAATTGGGTTGGTAGTTCAGTAATTGCAAGGTCAAGAGATGTCTTATCCCGAAATCTTTTAGAATCTGCTTTAATACAACTTACTTTTCATTGTAATTTCAATGTTAGTCGTGGCCTTTTTCATTTAGACCCTTGTATTTGTAACATGTTTAAGAATGACCTCAAAGATATAATTACAGACTTAAATAAAAATTAGTTGCCTTAGAGTTATCTTCGTTGTAATGTATGTCTGACATGTATTGTGAATATGTCTTGTGAATATGGTTTTGTTTACCAGTTCTAAATAGCTGTCACCTATAATCCTTTAATTGTCTTGTCCTTGTATCTGAGATGATTGTCTTAAACCTTTAATTGCACCCAATGTTTATGCTTGTTTGGGAAGGTTACTCATCTTCCAGTGTGTCGGATTCTAGTACTAATCTCTTTATAATCCCTACTCTCAGTCAGTTATACGAATCTTCTTGTATTGTCTTTTCCTACATGTATGTCAGTTTCTGCTTAGAATAAGGGACGTTTTAATGTCGAAAGGTCACGTAGATACTCCTTCGTTTATTTTTTCCTCCGTGGCATATCTTTATCTTTATATATATATATATATATATATATATATATATAGATATATATATATATATATATATATATATATATAATATATATACATATATATATGTGTTTGTGTGTATGTATATATATATATATATATATATATATATATATATGATATATATATATGATATAGATATATATATATATATATATATATATAGTATATATATATATATATATATATATATATATATACATATATATATAGATATATATATCTATATATATATATATATATATATATATATATATATATGTATATATATATATATCTATATATATATATATATATATATATATATATATATAGATATATATATATATCTATATATATATATATATCTATATATATATATATATATATATATATATATATATATATATATATATATATATATATATATGTATATGTATAATTGTTCTGTGCCTTCTTATGGTAAATTGTAGGTATTTTTGTTTTGAAGGTTGGTTAAAAAACATCTCAACATCTGACGGTTTAAATAAAATCATATATATATATATATATATATATATATATATATATATATATATATATATATATATATATATATATATATATATATATATATATATCGAGATATACATAAACTGTCTAACCTTCATGTATATAACCAAGCAAAATCTTGCGAGACTTCTATGATCGTGTGGTCATTCTCCTTCAGTCCCCTTGAACTTTTTCTATTTAACTTTTTTCCGGAGTTATACCAATTATACTCCTCCAAACTTTCGAACTTTCTGCTCCTTTATTTTTTACCGGTCTTTACCTATTGTTGGCACTTCTGTAAAAGTTTGTGTGGGAGAGGGAACGAAAGTCTTTGGCTCTCGTTTGTTTATTGTTTGGTAGTTTCAATTTGCATTCTGTTTTCTTTGCATTAAGATGCCTGGTACTTCTTTGTTATCATCATGATTACTAATATTGCCAAGGAATTCCTCTGTTAATAGGACTCTACAATTATATAAATTAATTATATTAATATACATTAATATAGTTTACTTATAAAATTGTGGAATTGTGCTGTATCTTCTTCTTCTTCTTCTTCTTCTTCTTATTATTATTATTATTATTATTATTATTATTATTATTATTAAAATTCCTCATAGTAGCACGAGTCTTCAAATGGAGAAACAATCACAGTTTATGTAAATGTACATATATTTAAGTTTTAAAACAGAAAAGATAGCTTTCGGGAATCTGTACGGTTCCCCTTATCAATCTGACACGTTGATATATCTTTACAGCGAAGTAAACAAAGCAGGAGTCAAAAATTAAGTGACTTGTTATTAAAACAATGGAACAGTCGTCCAGTATAAATCAGGCAATGCCGTCGTTTCAGATGAAAGCCCCGCCACTCGTCTGGAACGTCGAATTGGGTCCTTGCCATGCGGTCGTTCTGATGGTCCTCTCAACAGCATAGGCGCCGGCAGCATCGGTTACTGGAAGTAACCGAGTTACCTGAACGGGAGAAACGAGAGGCAACCGCAGCATCAGATGTGGCTAAAGAGACAACACTATCAATAATGTTCTTTATTCCTAAAGCCTTTAATATATTTCTTGGAAATAAGGTTGTTGGTGAATTTATCTTCCTGTGTGAAAGATTTATTGCCTTCCATGGAAAAACCACTGTCTATCGCCGCACCCTCCACTAGCCTTCTAATACCAACTTCTTTACTTTTGAAAATTACTTTAGAATCCTTCCCAATTTCTGCGGTGATCGAGCCCTTCAATACTCGTGAACACTAACCTAATACATTGTTTTTCCGCGCTGTAACTGGTAAGCTCCTTTTGTGTTCCCCGATTCTAGTGGGTCAGCCCTCTACCACTCTCACCGAAATATTTAGAGTCACATTCTGAACAGGGAATTTCGTAAACACCAACTTGTTTGTGATTCGTTGTGCTATTATTATGTATAAGAAGTCTCTTAATAGTGTTATTATAATTAAAGACTATATTTATTTTATCATTGTGATTTTTGTTAACAGTTTTCCTTATTCTGTTTAGGTGAGGATTAAAAGGGAGTGCAAGACAATTTGTAAACTTCTTTTTGTCATTTACTTTAGATGAATCTATGTAGAATATTCTTCTGGCCTTTTTAAAGGCATTATTAATAAGATAGGAAGGGTAACAAAGTTTTTTGAAAACATCTTCAATGTGTTTAAGTTCTCTGTCAATGAAGGCGGGGTCACATACTTTCAGGGCTCTCAAAACAAAATTGACTAAGATGTTGGTTTTGACTTCACCATTATGCCAGGAGAAAAAATGAATGTATGTTTCTGCATTGGTTTCTTTACGAAAAACTGTAAATTTAAAAGTGAAAGTTACTGGGTCATGGAAGATCAATATGTCTAAAAACGGCAACTTATCATCTGTTTCGTGTTCGGCTGTAAACTTGATAGAGGGCAAGATTCCATTAATATACCGAAGGAAATTGTCAAAATTTGAAGGGTTACCTTTAAAAATAATGAAAATATCATCTACGTATCTCACCCAAAAAATGGGTCTTAGTGAAGGTTCACAGTTCTGTAAAATTTCAACTTCAACAAATTCCATGCATAAATTGGTAAGAATAGGAGACAAAGGAGACCCCATTGAAACACCAAACTTTTGTCTAAATCCTTGATTGTTAAATGAAAAGACTGTGGAGGACACACAAAGTCGAACCAGATCTAAGAACTGTTCAGTGGGTATAGCAAAATTAATGTTACCTAAATCCGACTGTTCCTTGAGCTTATTAAGTACATATTCCAAAGGCACATTTGTGAAAAGCGCTGTCACATCTTAGACTAATCATTTTACCCTGAATGTTTCCCAGTTTCTTAAGACGTTCCATAAAATCTATAGAGTGAAGAAGATGAGCCTCAGAAAAAGTACCCAACAAAGGGCTCAGTTGTTCTGCTAACCATTTTGCTAAAACTGATTGAGGTGAATTGCAAGTGGCAACTATAGGACGCAGGGGACAACCACTCTTATGTATTTTCGGTAAGCCATAAAAATAGGGAAGACTCGGGTTTTTATCGTAAAGAAACCAATGCAGAAACATACATTCATTTTTTCTCCTGGCACAATAGTGAAGTCAAAACCAACATCTTAGTCAATTTTGTTTTGAGAGCCCTGAAAGTATGTGACCCCGCCTTCATTGACAGAGAACTTAAACACATTGAAGATGTTTTCAAAAAACTTTGTTACCCTTCCTATTTTATTAATAATGCCTTTAAAAAGCCAGAAGAATATTCTACATAGATTCATCTAAAGTAAATGACAAAAAGAAGTTTACAAATTGTCTTGCACTCCCTTTTAATCCTCCTCACCTAAACAGAATAAGGAAAACTGTTAACAAAAATCACAATGATAAAATAAATATAGTCTTAATTATAATAACAACTATTAAGAGACTTCTTATACATAATAATAGCACAACGAATCACAAACAAGTCGGTGTTTACGAAATTCCCTGTTCAGAATGTGACTCTAAATATTTCGGTGAAAGTGGTAGAGGGCTGCCCACTAGAATCGGGGAACACAAAAGAGCTTACCAGTTACATGCGGAAAACAATGTATTAGTTAGTCACAGTCTTAAGCTCGATCACCGCATAAATTGGGAAGGTTCTAAAGTAATTTTCAAAGTAAAGAAGTTGGTATTAGAAGGCTAGTGGAGGGTGCGGCGATAGACAGTAGTTTTTTCCATGGAAGGCAATAAATCTTTCACACAGGAAGATAAATTCACCAAACAACCTTATTTCCAAGAAATATATTAAAGGCTTTAAGAATAAAGAACATTATGAGAGTAGTTGTGTCTCTTTAGCCACATCTGATGCTGCGGTTCTGTGCTCTTTCTCCCGTTCAGGTAACTCGGTTACTTCCAGTAACCGATGCTGCCGGCGCCTATGCTGTTGAAGAGACCATCAGAACGACCGCATGGGCAAGGACCAATTCGACGTCCAGACGAGTGGCGGGGCTTTCATCTGAAAACGACGGCATTGCCTGATTTATACTGGACGACCGGTTCCATTGTTTTAATAACAAGTCACTTAATTTTGACTCCTGCTTTGTTTACTTCGCTGTAAAGATATATCAACGTGTCAGATTGATAAGGGGAACCGTACAGATTCCCGAAAGCTATCTTTTCTGTTTTAAAACTTAAATATATGTACATTTACATAACTGTGGATTGTTTTTCCATTATTATTATTATTATTCTTATTATTATTATTATTATTATTATTATTATTATTATTATTATTATTATTATTATTATTATTAGCATTTACGACGAGGCCGTATGCTCTTGATGTGATATTCAATCAGGTAACTAATTCAGCACAGTTGACTTTAAATGAATTCGATTCTTATACGACGTATAATGTATATCTTCTCGACAGGAAGGGCCAAAAAAAAAGAAAAAAAAAGTTGATAATGTATTTACACCTTTTGCGGACCAAACTTTTCGTAAAGTTACGTCTGTCATATTTTTGCGGGAAAGAGACAATGGTCGCGAAGATCAAAACAGCTACATTATGGATGACAGGTGAGGAGAGAGTTGGCGCCAAGTCGTGATTGGTCGAGCCGTTGCTCTCGAAGCGCT
>NC_087209.1:68590227-68610334 GCF_015104395.2 Macrobrachium nipponense
GCTTCCGTTACACAACGAATTCACAGATATATGTATGTGTGTTTATATATATATAAATATATATATTTATATATATATATATATATATATATATATATATATATGATATATATATATATATATATATATCGAGCTACAATGTCTTTGATATCTAATTCGCTCTACCCTCGGAATTAATATATTTTCATATATGTCTTAAACCGAAGGGGACTTTTTTCTCGATAATAGACTTGCCTGGACCAGGGCGCGAACCCATGGATCCTTTCAAACCCAGGAACGTCAGTGAATCACGGAAATGTGATATGACACACACACATATATATATATATATATATAATATATATATTATATATATATATATATATATATTATATATATATATATATATATTTTATATATATATATATATATATATATTATATATATATAATATATATATATATATATATATATATATATATATATATATATAGTATATATATATATATATATATATATATATATATATATATTATATATATATATATATATATATCTTACAAGTGTGTGATGTGTTAGTGAATATCGTGTTTTGCTTGGAGACAGATTGAGTTGTAAAGGCAGCCTTCTTGAATGAAGGAATCTGATGCATAAGCATTTTAATCTGGAGGCTGTTCGTACTGTTGTCAAGGCAGTTTGGGGGGGTGTGTCGAGTATGTACATTCGTTTGTACGGATGTCACAGGTCTAACCGACCAAGGCACTTGCGAGAGGCACATTCCTTGTGAGAGGAAAGAGGTCGGTTTTGGTAAACGCCAGGTGCGAGAGAAAAACCCCATCTTAAAAGGTATGGCACATATTTTATATGACTTAGAAACAGTTGCCTTTGAAAAGAGAGAGAAGTGTGAAATGTATCTTTTTACTTAATATTGCCTTTGAAAAAAGAGAAGTGTGAAGTGTATCTCTTTACTCAATGTTATGTTATGCATCTTTATTACAGATGGGCTCAATTCCATGATATTATAGACGGGATTCTCTATCCTGACTAATACAGTGAAACGATTGACATTTTGAGTCTGGGAGTCAATACTTAGCCAGGAGAGTGGAATGATAATAGTTTTCTTTGTGGGGCAGACTTGGGTTTTTTCACTATGACTTATTAATCATTTTGTTCTATTTTATGTTCATCTGCTTTGGATAATAAATAGCATATTTTTGTATTTATGTGAGCTTAATAGCCTAATGACATGTTTGCAGATAGAGGGCGCCATTGACAACAGTTAAGGGTTTCCAATTTGTGTAGTTTTGATTAGAGGGTGTAAGATATATATATATATATATATATATATATATATATATATATATACTTATGTATATATATATATATATATATATATATATATATATATATAATATATATATATATATATATATGTGTGTGTGTGTCTGTGTGTATGTATGTATGTACATATATGTGTGCGTGCATTTATTGTGTATTCGATAATTTCAATATTAACAATATGTGTTCTTTTTATTTACATTTTCAATTGTTTAAGGTTTAAGATTCCTTAAAGCTCATTCTGTTTTGTAGTTTTTTCAATCAATTTGGAATGAGTTCCTTTGCAGCATTAGGTAAAAGTTTACACCAGCTGTCCAAAGTTCATTTATTCCTTGACTTTTCGGTACAGCATTTTACCATTTTCAAAATGGGAATGAAGCCAGGGGTGCAACTGTGTTTCTCTGTCTCTCCAATGAGTTTTCCTTGTAGAAAGCTCTACCGAAACGTAAGGAATAAATGAACTTTGGGAAGCTGCTGTATAATTTACCTTCTGCTGTAATGAAACTCATTCGAGAAACTGAGAAACTACAATACAATGTCAACGGTATCCAGACGTCCATTCTGTTCAGTGAAGTTTGCTTGAGAGATGGTCTTCTTCCGAAATAATAATAATAATAATACCGGCAGCCAGGTAGTCAGCCCAATTGAAGGGGAAGACGGTCAGGTACTTGGAGGTCGTCATCCAGCAACTGGCCACCACAACGACAGTAACCAACAACCAGAGATTGGAGCTACAGATGCAAACCAGAGGAAGAAATGGACGAGAGAAGGAAATAAGGAAATATGGAGATGCTACATCAGAAGCAACCCGACGGAGAGAGGATATAGAAGAAGGTTGGTCAACATCTGGAATGAGGCTAATAACACCCCCCAAACAGAGCAGAGGCTGGCAGACCAAGTAAGGAACATAATGAAAAACAACTGGCTCTCCCCAACAGAAAGAGAAGAACTCGAAAGGGAAATGACGCACGGCAACGAATTACAAGAAGACGAACTGAGAGACGATGCCACAGGAGACGACAGGGATGATGAGCTATCAAACAACGACACACGAGGAAACACCAACGAAGTAAGACAGGACGGAATGGGTAGAAAACATCAGACAATGGATGAAGCCAGACACAGAGAGAACAAAGATCCCCTCCATGAAAGCCTACAACACCAAGAAATTAAGAGAGAAAACAAGTGAGGTCAATGAAATAATGAGACCAATACACACCACCAATATCACTGAAACAAATAACTTGACATATGCAGGAGCAAGATTAGTAGCAGAACTGATGGGGGGACACGCGAACACCAACACCACCAGCACAAACCAACCAACAGAAACCAAAACAGCAACCGCCTTGGAAAAGGCGCCTGGAAAAGCAAATTATGGTGATGAGATCTGACTTGAGTAAACTGAAAGAGATGGCAGGAAAAAGGAGGTAAGAAGCAAGAAAACAGGGAGGAACTCAACGAGAAATACAAAGTACACGAGAGGGGACTAAACAAACACAATAGAAATGTAAAACAGAGGCTTAAGGCCAAAGCACATAAGATCCAACGATACATGAACAGAATAAGGGATACCAACAGAACAACTACTTGGAACCAACTAGAAAAGACTATCTATACAGGCCAACTAATGAGGGAAGACAACCACCAACAAATTCCTGAAGCCAAACCAAGTAAGAGACTCTGGGAAAACATATGGAGCAATCCGGTATCACACAACAAACATGCAACATGGCTCCAGGAAGTCAAGGCAGAAGAAACAGGGAGAATAAAACAAAGATTCACTGACATCACGACAGATACAGTCAGACACCAACTAAAGAAAATGCCCAACTGGAAAGCCCCAGGTCCCGATGAAGTCCATGGATACTGGCTCAAAAACTTCAAGGCCCTCCACCCAAGAATAGCAAAAAAACTCCAGCATTGTATCACAAATCACCATGCGCCAAATGGATGACCACAGGAAGAAGAAAACATCCTTAGTCCAGAAAGACAAGAGTAAGGGAAATATAGCCAGTAACTACAGGCCTATCACCTGCCTACCAATAATGTGGAAGTTACTCACAGGTATCATCAGCGAAAGGCTATACAACTACCTAGAGGATACAAACACCATCCCCCACCAACAGAAAGGCTGCAGAAGGAAGTGTATGGGCACAAAAGACCAGCTCCTTATAGACAAAATGGTAATGAAGAATAGTAAGAGAGGGAAAACCAACCTAAGCATGGCATGGATAGACTATAAGAAAGCCTTCGACATGATACCACACACATGGCTAATAGAATGCCTGAAAATGTATGGGGCAGAGGAAAACACCATCAGCTTCCTCAAAAATACAATGCGCAACTGGAACACAATACTTACAAGCTCTGGAATAAGACTAGCAGAGGTTAATATCAGGAGAGGGATCTTCCGGAGGGCGACTCACTGTCCCACTACTCTTCGTAGTAGCCATGATTCCCATGACAAAAGTACTGCAGAAGATGGATGCTGGGTACCAACTCAAGAAAAGAGGCAACAGAATTAACCATCTGATGTTCATGGACGACATCAAGCTGTATGGTAAGAGCATCAAGGAAATAGATACCCTAATCCAGACTGTAAGGATTGTATCCTGGGACATCAGGATGGAGTTTGGAATAGAAAATGCGCCTTAGTCAACATACGAAAGGGCAAAGTAACAAGGACTGAAGGGATAAATAAAAGCTACCAGATGGGAAACAACATCAAACACCAGATGAGACGGGATACAAATACCTGGGAATAATGGAAGGAGGGGATATAAAACACCAAGAGATGAAGGACACGATCAGGAAAGAATATATGCAGAGACTCAAGGCGATACTCAAGTCAAAACTCAATGCCAGAAATATGATAAAAGCCATAAACACATGGGCAGTGCCAGTAATCAGATACAGCGCAAGAATAGTGGAATGGACGGAGGCAGAACTCCGCAACATAGACCAGAAAACTAGGGAACATATGACAATACACAAAGCACTACACCCAAGAGCAAATACGGACAGACTATACATAACACGAAAGGAAGGAGGGAGAGGACTACTAAGCATAGAGGACTGCGTCAACATCGAAAACAGAGCACTGGGGCAATATCTGAAAACCAGTGAAGACGAGTGGCTCAAGAGTGCATGGGAAGGACTGATAAAAGTAGACGAAGACCCAGAAATATACAGACACGAGAATGACAAACAGAATAGAGGAATGGCACAACAAACCAAAGCACGGACAATACATGAGACAGACTAAAGAACTGGCCAGCGATAACACATGGCTATGGTTACAGAGGGGAGAGCTCAAGATGGAAGCTGAAGGAATGATAACAGCGGCACAAGATCAGGCTCTAAGAACCAGATATATCCAAAGAACGATAGATAGAAATAACATCTCTCCCATATGTAGGAAGTGCAATACGAAAAATGAGACCATAAACCACATAGCAAGCGAATGTACGGCACTTGCACAGAACCAGTACAAAAGCCCTCCACCGGAGCCTGTGCAAGAAACATCAGCTACCTTGCAGTAATAAGTGGTACGAGCACCAACCTGAAGGAGTGATAGAAAACGATCAGGCAAAGATCCTCTGGGATAGGGTGATACGTGCAAACAGACCAGACGTGACGATGATTGACAAAATCAAGAAGAAAATATCACTCATTGATGTCGCAATACCATGGGACACCAGAGTTAAAGAGAAAGAAAGGGAAAAAATGGATAAGTATCAAGACCTGAAAATAGAAATAAGAAGGATATGGGATATGCCAGTGGAAATCGTACCCATAATCATAGGAGCACTTGGCACGATCCCAAGATCCCTGAAAAGGAATCTGGAAAGACTAGAGGCTGAAGTAGCTCCAGGACTCATGCAAAAGAGTGTGATCCTAGAAACTGCGCACATAGTAAGAAGAGTGATGGACTCCTAAGGAGGCAGGATGCAACCCGGAACCCCACTCTATAAATGCCACCCAGTCGAATTGGAAGACTGATAAAGCAAAAAAAAAAAAAAAAATAATAATAATAATAATAATAATAATAATAATAAAGAAATCCAGTGCGGTGTAAGTGTAGATATATATCAGAAACATATATATAAGCGAAATCTTTCGAAAACCTGATTGATTCCCCTCAAATTCTAATATATATATATATATATATATATATATATATATATATATATATATATATATATATATATATATATATATATATATATATACATACATATATATATATATATATATATATATATATATATATATATATATATATATATATATATATATATATATATATATATATATATATATATATATATATATATATATATTTACACTTACTCCACTGGATTTCTTCACCATTTCAGTAACTCATGCTATTATGAGATTTTTATGAATAATAATAATAATAATAATAATAATAATAATAATAATACAATAATAATGATAATATTGCAATTAGGGCCATAATGAGGTATTGCTACCGTTTCCGAAACATTATTCAGAGATCACGTGGAACGCAAAACTCGAAAATGTCAACCAAGGGGAACCAGCAAGCTGAAGCCAGTCCATCAGGGGGTATGAAAAATTGGGGAATGCTTCTTCCGGAAACGGACTCGAGAACCGGAAGCGATGCATTGCCTCCGGATGACTCCATGAATTCTAGATGAAGGTTAATGAGGTTTATCGGGAAATCTCACTGTCTGTGAAACGGGGTTCCCGCGGGGGAGGGGGTGCGGGTTTATGGGGAAAAGGGGAATTTTCCTGTCTGTGAGACAGGTTCTCTTTGGGGGGGGGGGGGCGGTTTAAGGGAGGAAGGGGCAGTTTCCGTCTGTGAGAGGGTTTTCGTAGGGGTGGATGGAAGGGGAGGGCAGGGGGATTTTGGGGGGACTTATTGATGGATATTGTTGTTTTTTTCTGAAACGATGTTTTTATCAGTTATGATTGTGGCTCGTGTAACCGTGTCGCCGCTGAATAGTAGGTAGTGTACGTACATACAGATATACTAATATACTAACAAGCAAGAGAGAGAGAGAGAGAGAGAGAGAGAGAGAGGGGGGGGGGAGAGAGAGAGAGAGGATGCAAGAAGTTTGTCGTTAAGAATTCTATAAAGGTATTGTCTAACGTAAAACCTATAAAACCTTTCCAAGCAACAAGTTTGTGCGTATGTGTTTGCGTTCAAGCATTAGGTAAGATCATTTTCAAGGTATTTTAAGAGGTAAGGACCTTTCATTTCCATTCTTCAAAAGCTAGAATAAGATCTTCAAAATGAATAGAATTGTTCCCTTTTTTATTATAGGAAGCCACATCATTATATATGTAATAAGATTTAGAAACACGAGTATATGAAACTACATTCCTCTGCCTCGTATGAAATCTATAGTTGTCCTCTTCGTTAAGAAAAATGAGCACGCTTGCTTATCAAGAATTTTACAAAAAAAAAAGCTGATGTCAGAATTATTATTAATATATAAGATCACTGGGTCACCCATCTTAATTAGAATCATGGCTACAATAGAGTTATCTCTTCGCTACCTTCCAAGGATGACATTTTGTTATCGAATTACTTACTAGACCGCTCTTACTCGCGTAAATGATCAGAGACTCTCCGGGCAACTTGATTTGAGGAAAATTGGTTAAGTGATGGTTATGGTGGTGAGGAAGGAAGGTTAAGGTTATCTTTAGTTTGGTAATTTTCAGTCAGATTTGGATCACCAAGAGAGACTAAGTAAAATGGATTACCCGTCTCTTAACTACCTTCCTAGGTCTTTCAGTGGCCTTACTTGCCAAGCAGTGCGAGTTGTAAATCCTCTCTCTCTCTCTCTCTCTCTCTCTCTCTCTCTCTCTCTCTCTCTCTCTCTCTCTCAGCTACACACAGTCATAAGACCCACATCATGAAGGACTTCTCTCCCTCTATCTGTCGGCCAGTCTCTCTTATATAATCATCTTACTACAAAACCAGTAGTTTTGTCTATCTGTCTGTTGTCTGTAAGTACTTTGAATTGTGAATTCTTACGTTCTGACAAGTAGGGCAGGTACAACAACACAGGAAGTAACAAGAAAAGGAAATGAAAAGTTCGAGTGCTAGCTTGGCAAAAAAAAAAATAATAAAAAATAAAAAAAAATACACCATGTTAGATAACAGTTACTTTAGAGTAAAGTCACATCGTCTGGGGCCTTGGCACCCGGCCTCACCACCCGGGTACCGGGCCCCACTAACTAGGATATACAGAAGGCTTACGTCGTGAGAGAACAATTTGTCTGTCTGTCAAACACAAAGAAGAAACATTTTAAGAGGCTTGTCTACCTGTCTATCAAACAAACAACATTCATATCCTAAGAGTCTTAAATTTATGTATGTCTGTTTATCTCTCCGCCACGAAAGACTCACAGTTTGAGAGACTCGTCTGTCTGTGCGTCCATCACACACAAAACTGACATCATAAGAGTCTCTCTAACATCTGCGGAGTCGCCGAATGGAATTCTTGAGACTAATGCGCCCAGCAGCAGCTCCAAAGTGATTTTGTGATCTGCATTAATTCTGCAGGATGAGAGGACGAATTAAAGGGAACCTTCCCAGGAAATATTCCTTTCCTTCAGATTCAGGTCCTCAAACAGCGCGTATTAAATGCATGCAAATTGCATGAGTTAGTCCGGAAAAAACCTTAATGTGGCACGACGTTATTTCACGAGAAATGTTTTCGTACATGACGAGTGCTTGAAATTAGAATATGCAGTGCATTACTACCCTCAAGCAATTCTTCTTGTATTTTAATCATTTTCTTACATTTATATCTATTTATTTACTAATTTTTCTTTCTTTTCTGGCAACTGATCTTTTCTTTCTGTATTTCCCATTACCTTTTGTTAATTCTTTCGAATGACCACCATATCTTTTGGAAGTTTGAAGTTCGAGTCAGTGTCTTCTGTGAGTTGTTCCATTTGAATAGGACTCATCTTTCTAATTGATAATAATAATAATAATAATAATAATAATAATAATAATAATAATAATAATAATAATAATAATAATAAAATAATAATAATAATATATGAGATTATTTCCTCAGTTAAGGTTAGTGACATTGCCAAAAAAAAAAAATATTTGACTTCAGAACTTTAACTTTTGAGAATAATGAAAATGATAAAGAAGAGAGTGCTGTCGTATTTAGAAAAACTTCATAAGTACTTTAGTGTTCAAGAAGAAATACACATATAACTATATATGATATATATATATATATATATATATATATATATATATATATATATATATATATATATGTGTGTGTGTGTGTGTGTGTGTGTGTGTGTGTATGTGTGTGTGTGGGTTTTGTTTCAGCGCAATGTCTTACCATTAGAAGTGGTAATCTCCCATGGGAGATTCCGTGTAAATAAGATATAAGCGTGCCATCGCGCCTGTCGGGTTCAGCGAGATAGAATGTGACTAATGTGACCTAGAGCAATGGTGTTTGCTTTTCTCGTTGTACGTCCGTCGCTGTATATTTTGTATTTCATTGTTTCTACATGGTTCGTAAGTCACGTAAAGCCGTTGGTCTCGTTGCTGAATAACCACTGGTTCCATGTAACGTAAAAACACCATACAAACAAACATACATATCAGGATGAATAACTGCAAAAGATTTATATGAAATCATTCAGGACCTCTCACTTCATAGGTATTTTTACAGAATGACATATGATTGCATCATTTTTTTTTTCGTCTAAAGTTATTGAAGAGTTAATGCGTTAATGCCTAAAAACTCTTTAAGACGGAGAAAAAAAACCGTGGCACGAAATAAAATAATAAAAGGACAAAGAAGAGGATTACATTCTAACTTTTGAGGGTAATACATGTAAAAAGAAAACGATTGCACTCTAAACTTTTGAGAGCAATATATATAATAAGAAGAAGATTACACTCTTAACTGTTGATGGCAATATATATATATATATAAAAAAAAGATTACATTATAAATTTTGAGGGCTTTGTTTCAGAAAAGGAAGCATGGTGTACACAGAGTTTAACACTACACAAACAATTGACCAGCTGCTTCCTTTTCTGAAACAAAGCCGCTAACTCCTCTGTCTCTTGTTTCAATGCGTGGTGGTCTGGAAATCCAAAAGTTGCACCTCGCCCTGTTCGTTGCGAAAGAATAAGATTTACAAAGTTTTGCGCAGAAGGGCGTCCCAGAAAAGTTAGTGAGAGGACTATTTTCCAGAGAATTGCCCTCGTCGGCGACCAAGGTAATTACTATTTTTTACAGTGATGTTTTTCCAGCTTCGTTCCAGGGAAAGGTGGTGCGTGGAAACTAATTTTATATGCGTTGACCCTAAACGTTAAGTGTAATTTTTTTCTCTTTATATCTATTGCCCTCAAAAAAAAAATTTATAATGTAATCTTTTCCTGTTTATACATATTGCCCTCAAAATTTAAGAGTGTAATCTTTTTCTTTCATATGTACTGCCCTAAAAAGTTAGAATGTAATCTTTTTCTTTATTCATATATATATATATATATATATATATATATATATATCTATATATATATATATATATATATATATATATATATTATCTATGGAATATGAATATTGTAATGGGTTCACATATTTCTCGTATTCTATTTCTTATACCGTGGAAACGCCAAACATTTTCGCATGCTAATATAAATATATATATATATATATATATATATATATGTGTGTGTGTATGTGTGTGTGTGTGTGTGTGTGTGTGTGTGTGTATTTATATATATATATATATATACATATATATAATATATATATATATATATATATATATATATATATATATATATATATATATATTTATTTATTTCTTAATTTATTTATTTACATAATAGCTGGCGAAAATGTGCGTTCACGGTATAAGAAATAGTATACGAGAATATGTGACCATTACCATATTCATATCCCATAATAATGAAGCCAAACTCGCAGTGAAAACAAGAAATGATGAGCTCGTGTGAGAATTCACCAGCTTGTGGGAATTTGTTAGATTCCGATATTCGATTTGGAAGAAGTAAATCGAGTGCGAAATAGCATCGTGTGCGCCCAGCTTTAAGGATGGAGTCTTCTAGGGTCACGGGAAGATAAATAAGGACTGTCAAAGAAGGTAAACTTACACATATCAACAGACAAGGTTAAATTGCGCGAGAGAATGAGCGACAAATCAAAACTGATTTTGAAAGGATATTTTGATAAGGGATAAGCAAAGAATTCGCTATTTATTTATTGATAAGAAAAAAGGCAAAAAATTAAAAACAAAGGAAATAAAAGTAAATTTAAAACCTAGTTTTCATGTTTTAGTATTCCTTCAAAACTCTCAATTTCGGCAAAAAAAACATATATAAACGAGGAAAAATGTAGAACTGAAAATAGATTTAAATTTGATGTATGGAAGAGAATATTTATCCGTATTAATGTGAAATAAATGATTTTGATGTTATTTTATTTTCGTCGCCCTAATTTCATTGTTCTTCGTCCGTATGATACTTTTCCGTATTATCCACAAAAAATAGAATGACCGGAAAAAGTACCTGTTGCTACCTCTTCATCATTGATTTGACTTATCACTACAAATCACTTGTGCGCCTATTATTACTACTATCATTTGCGCGACTATTACTATAACTATCATTTGCGCGACTATTACTACAACTATCATTTGCGTGACTATTTTACTACTGTCAATTGCACGACTATTATTACTACTATCATTTGTGCAACTATTATTACTACTATCATTTGTGCAACTTAATACTACTTCCATTTGCGCAACTATTACTACTACTATCATTAGTGTGACTATTATTACTACTGTCAATTGCACTACTATTATTACTATCATTTGTTCGCCTATTATTACTGCAATCATTAGTGCGACTATTATAACTACTATCATTTTTTCCGACTATTATTACTACTAGCATTTCGGCGACTGTTATTACTACAACGGCAACAACTATTACTGCCATTATTGCGACTATTACCGCCACCGCCAAAGCGAATGTCGGTCGAAATGTCGGCGAAAGAAGACGACGGCCATCTGTTCGTTTTCCCATATTGTTTGTCTATCGTCATTCATGTTCGATCATCTGGGAGAAGAGTTTCATTCGCCGTGAAATGGAATTTGAGGGTCATTGGTTAAAAATGAGTGTCTGTCGAGGAGCGCTGTCATTTTTCAATTTTCCTGACGTTTTTATTTTCGTTATTTAACCTCGGAAAACAGCTTCGTTTAATGAGCTAAATTGGTCTTCGTGTCTTTGAAGGTATCAACATTATACGATATGCTGATAAGAGGGTCTTGTACCTATTATTATTATTATTATTATTATTATCATTATTATTATTATTATTATTATTATTATTATTATTATTATTATTATTGATTATTATTATTGTTGTTGTTGTTGTTGTTGTTGTTTTGTTGTTGTTGTTGTTGTGAAAAATCCACAATTATATAGTATATTACTATGTAAAGAAGCATAGAAATATACTTTGTAATATATAATTGTGGATTTTTTATAATAGATGGTTCTTCACGAGAATGTGAATTTCCTAACATTATTATTATTATTATTTTTTTTTTTTT
Source organism: Macrobrachium nipponense (assembly GCF_015104395.2). Lineage (NCBI taxonomy): Eukaryota > Metazoa > Arthropoda > Malacostraca > Decapoda > Palaemonidae > Macrobrachium > Macrobrachium nipponense. Next base: position 68,602,177 of record NC_087209.1, read on the forward strand.
TTTTTTTTTTTTTTTTTTGCTCTATCACAGTCCTCCAATTCGACTGGGTGGTATTTATAGTGTGGGGTTCCGGGTTGCATCCTGCCTCCTTAGGAGTCCATCACTCTCCTTACTATGTGTGCCGTTTCTAGGATCACACTCTTCTGCATGAGTCCTGGAGCTACTTCAGCCTCTAGTTTTTCTAGATTCCTTTTCAGGGATCTGGGATCGTGCCTACTTCTCCTATGATTATGGGTACGATTTCCACTGTCATATCCCATATCCTTCTTATTTTATCTATTTTCAGATCTTGATACTTATCCATTTTTTCCCTCTCTTTCTCTTCAACTCTGGTGTCCCATGGTATTGCGACATCAATGAGTGATACTTTCTTCTTGACTTTGTCAATCAACGTCACGTCTGGTCTGTTTGCATGTATCACCCTATCCGTCCTGATCCATAGTCCCGAGGATCTTTGCGCGATCGTTTTCTATCACTCCCTCAGGTTGGTGCTCGTACCCACTTATTACTGCAAGGTAGCTGATGTTTCTTGCACAGGCTCCAGTGGAGGGCTTTTGCCACTGAATCATGCCTCTTTTTGTACTGGTTCTGTGCAAGTGCCGGGCATTCGCTTGCTATGTGGTTTATGGTTTCATTTTTCGTATTGCACTTCCTACATATGGGAGAGATGTTATTTCCGTCTATCGTTCTTTGAACATATCTGGTTCTTAGGGCCTGATCTTGTGCCGTGTTATCATTCCTTCAGTTTCCTTCTTTAGCTCTCCCCTCTGTAGCCATTGCCATGTGTCATCGCTTGCTAGTTCTTTAGTCTGTCTCATGTATTGTCCGTGCATTGGTTTATTGTGCCAGTCCTCTGTTCTGTCGTCATTCTCCTGTCTCTGTATATTTCTGGGTCTTCGTCTACTTTTATTAGTCCTTCTTCCCATGCACTCTTTAGCCACTCATCTTCACTGGTTTTCAGATATTGCCCCAGTGCTCTGTTTTCGATGTTGACGCAGTCCTCTATACTTAGTAGTTCCTCTCCCTCCTTTCTTTCGTGTTATGTATAGTCTGTCCGTATTTGCTCTTGGGGTGTAGTGCTTTGTGTATTGTCATATGTTTCCTGGTTTTTTCTGATCTATGCTGCGGAGTTCTGCCTTCGTCCATTCCACTATTCCCGGCGCTGTATCTGATTACTGGCACTGCCCTAGTGTTTATGGCTTTTATCATGTTTTCCGGCGTTGAGTTTTGACTTGAGTATCGCCTTGAGTCTCTGCATATATTCTTTCCTGATCGTGTCCTTCATCTCTTGGTGTTTTATATCCCTTCCTTCCATTATTCCCAGGTATTTGTATCCTGTCTCATCTATGTGTTTGATGTTGCTCCCATCTGGTAGCTTTATCCCTTCAGTTCTCGTTACTTTGCCCTTTTGTATGTTGACTAAGGCGCATTTTTCTATTCCAAACTCCATCCTGATGTCCCCAGATACAATCCTTACAGTCTGGATTAGGGTATCTATTTCCTTGATGCTCTTACCATACAGCTTGATGTCGTCCATGAACATCAGACGGTTGATTCTGTTGCCTCTTTTCTTGAGTTGGTACCCGGCATCCATCTTCTGTAGTACTTTTGTCATGGGAATCATGGCTACTACGAAGAGTAGTGGGGACAGTGAGTCGCCCTGGAAGATCCCTCTCCTGATATTTAACCTCTGCTAGTCTTATTCCAGAGCTTGTAAGTATTGTATTCCAGTTGCGCATTGTATTTTTGAGGAAGCTGATGGTGTTTTCCTCTGCCCCATATATTTTCAGGCATTCTATTAGCCATGTGTGTGGTATCATGTCGAAGGCTTTCTTATAGTCTATCCATGCCATGCTTAGGTTGGTTTTCCTTCTCCTACTGTTCTTCATTACCATTTTGTCTATCAGGAGCTGGTCTTTTGTGCCCCTACACTTCCTTCTGCAGCCTTTCTGTTGGTGGGGGATGGGTGTTTGTCTCCGCTAGGTAGTTGTATAGCCTTTCACCGATGATACCTGTTAGTAACTTCCACATTATTGGTAGGCAGGTGATAGGCCTGTAGTTACTGGCTATATTTCCCTTACTCTTGTCTTTTTGTACTAAGGATGTTCTTCCTGTGGTCATCCATTTGGTGCATGGTGATTTGAGATACAATGCTGGAGTTGTTCTGCTATTCGTGGGTGTAGGGCCTTGAAGTTTTTGAGCCAGTATCCATGGACTTCATCGGGACCTGGGGCTTTCCAGTTTGGCATTTTCTTTAGTTGGTGTCTGACTGTGTCTGTCGTGATCTCTGTGAATCTTTGTTTTATTCTCCCTGTTCTTCTTCCTTGACTTCCTGGAGCCATGTTGCATGTTTGTTGTGTGATACCGGATTGCTCCATATGTTTTCCCAGAGTCTCTTACTTGGTTTTGGCTTTCAGGAATTTCTGGGTGGTTGTCTTCCCCTCTCTTAGTTGGCTGTATAGTCTTTTCTGGTTGGTTCCGAATAGTTTGTTCTGTTGGTATCCCTTATTCCTGTCCGTGTACCGTTGGATCTTATGTGCTTTGGCCTTAAGCCTCTGTTTTACATCTTCTATCGTGTTGTTTAGTCCCCTCTCTTGTACTTTGTATTTCTCGTTGAGTTCCTCCCTTGTTTTCTTGCTTCTTAGCCTTTTTTTTTCTGCCATCTCTTTCAGTTTACTCAAGTCAGATCTCATCACCATGATTTGCTTTTCCAGGCGCCTTTCCAAGGAGGTTTGCTGTTTTGGTTTCTGTTGGGTTGGTGTGCTGGTGGTGTTGGTGTTCGAATCCCCATCAGTTCTGCTACTAATCTTGCTCCTGCATATGTCAAGTTATTTGTTTCTGTGATACTGGTGGTGTGTATTATGCCCATTATTTCATTGACTTCACTTGTTTTCTCCCTTAATTTCTTGGTGTTATAGGCTTTCATGGAGGGGATCTTTGTTCTCTCTGTATCTGGCTCCATCCATTGTCTAATCTTTTCTACCCATTCCGTCCTCTCTGTTACTTCGTCGGTGTTTCTTCGTGTGTCGTTGTTTGATACCTCATCCTCCCTGTCGTCTTCTGTGGCATCGTCTCTCAGTTCGTCTTCGTGTAATTCGTTGTCGTGTGACATTTCCCTTTCCAGTTCTTCTCTTTCTGTTGGGGAGAGCCAGTTCTTTTTCTTTATGTTCCTTACTTGGTCTGCCAGCCTTTGCTCTGTTTGGGGGGTGTTATTCCTCTCATTCCAGATGTTGACCAATCTTCTTCTATATCCTCTCTCCGTCGGGTTGCTTCTGATGTAGCATCTCCATATTTCCTTATTTTCTTCTCTTGTCCATTTCTTCCTTTTTTCTTCTGTAGCTCCAATCTCAGGCTGTTGATTACTGTCGTTGTGGTGATCAGTTGCTGGATGACGACCTCCAAGTACCTGACCGTCTTCCCCTTCAATTGGGTTGAATACCTGGTTGCCGGACGAAGCTCCACTGTTGCCAGAGGTTCCATTTACGTCGTTGTCGTTTATTCCTTCATTTCTTTCCATCATTGCTGAGTTTGCTATTTAACCCATAGCTGGACTCTACCCCACCATCGGGATAGGTAGTCATTACAGCTGAGTAGACTGAGGAAATTATGGTTAAAGATCTTTCCCAAGGAATCAACGCCGAGGAGAGCGGTCACCCATCCAACAACTGACCAGCCCCAATGTTGCTTAACTTGACTTAAGTCCATTGACGACCTAACTCACTCCTCCACGGCGCCATTATTATTATTATTATTATTATTATTATTATTATTATTATTATTATTATTATTATTATTATTATTATTATTATTATTATTATTATTATTATTATTAGTATTATTATTATTATTGCAAAACAAGAGACCACAAAAGCTTTGGTCAGGGATAGAGTTAAAGGGGTTTTGGGACAGACGAATTGGCCCTGAAATCCAGGAAGTGTGTGTATGTGTGTTTGCGAGTGTTCGTGCAAGATAAAAGTGAATGATATATTGTCTGTAGGTGAGTGATCAACGTGCTGACGATGAATCTTTTGTTTAATTGTAAGACGCTGTTGATGAAATGGACACTTCTCTGTGTCAACGTATCCTACAACGCTGGGAAAGCTTTTTCATTTTACAGCAAGACAGACCAGTTTACAGCAAGACAGTTCCACAAAAAAGACTCAGAATGCAGACTCCAAAACCGATCAGGCGGGGAATGCGAAATACGAAAAAGGGATACTGACATTGATAAGGATGGTGTCGTCGGAACTTAGTATTGCCATGTAGAGAACACGATACTGACCACTGGTACCAGATAGTATACCACAGAGAGCAGAGTAGGATGCTGAATTCCGAATACGGAACCAGACAGCGCCACGAACTACTTAAAGAATATGGATCACTAGTGCCATATACTATCACGAAGAAATATGAAAGCTGGGGCTTCCCGAAGCAGTTAGGTTTCTGTCTGTGGATGCAACTTCACCAAATGTAGTAGTCAGTGTTTCTTTACTAAAGCAAAACTTACGGAAGGTCATAGAAAACTTAGTAAGATGGTATAAAGCGGTACATCGTGACTACAATTATTGGGTGAAAGGAAACACCACATTTAAGCAAATGCTGAGCATTTGCTACCCGACATTTGGTTCCCAACATCAGCAGTAAGTTCCTCGCTGGACGAGTGGTTTTCACGCTCGGCTACCAATCCGGTGGTCCGAAGTTCGCATCACGGCTCGGCCAACGTGGAATCAGAGGAATTTATTTCTGGTGATAGCAATTCATTTCTCGATATAGTGTGGTTCGGATCCCACAATAAGCTGTAAGCCCCGTTGCTAAGTGACCAATTGGTTCCTAGCCACGTAAAAATATCTAATCCTTCGGGCCAGCTCCTAGGTGAACTGTTAATCAGCTCAGTGGTCTGGTTAAAATAAGATATACTTAACTTTTTTCTCAACATCAGCAGCCGAACAGAAGATATTTTTTGATATTTAACTTACATTTTTATGTATTTACGAATTTGTTACTTTCATCTTTTTTTTATAATAGCTTTATAATATCTCTTTCTGTATTTCCAATTACCTTTTGTTACTTCTTTCGAATGAACACCACATTCTTTGGAAGCTTGAATTTCCAGTGAATGTCTTCTGTGTGCTTGTTCCATGTGAATAGGGTTTCTCTCTGAATAATAATAATAATAATAATAATAATAATAATAATAATAATAATAATGATAATAAATAGAAATAAGAAGGATATGGGATATGCCAGTGGAAATCGTACCCATAATCATAGGAGCACTAGGCACGATCCCAAGATCCCTGAAAAGGAATCTAGAAAAACCTAGAGGCTGAAGTAGCTCCAGGACTCATGCAGAAGAGTGTGATCCTAGAAACGGCACACATAGTAAGAAGAGTGATGGACTCCTAAGGAGCAGGATGCAACCCGGAACCCCACACTATAAATACCACCCAGTCGAATTGGAGGACTGTGATAGAGCAAAAAAAAAAAAAAAAATAAATAATAATATCAATAATAATAATAATAATAATAATAATAATAATAATAATAATAATAATAATAATAATAATAATAATAATATCTTTTCTGGAAAAAATAGAAACCATAATATATAAGATTAATTTCCTGAATTCTGCCATTTCATTCAACAGAATTTGTTTAAAACAGGCCCGTCTTCCATAATAATAATAATAATAATAATAATAATAATAATAATAATAATAAGAAGAAGAAGAAGAAGAAGAAGAACAAGAAGAAGAAGAAGAAGAATAAATAAGAAGGTTATGGGATATGCGAGTGGAAATTGTACCCATAATCATAGGAACACTAGGAGGCACGATCCCAAGATCCCTGAAAAGGAATCTAGAAAAACTAGACGCTGAAGTCGCTCCAACTCATGCAGAAGAGTGTGGTCCTAGAAACGACGCACATAGTAAGAAAAGTGATGGACTCCTAAGAGGGCAGGATGCAACCCGGAACCTCACACTATAAATACCACCCAGTCGAATTAGAGGACTGTGATAGAGCAAAAAAAAAACAAAAAAAAAATAATTATTATTGTTATTAATAATAATAATAATTATTATTATTATTATCATTATTATTATTATTAAATGAGGCCATTAACTCGACAGAGAATGATGGAAAGAATGAACACAAAAAAACAGAGCGATAGAAAAAAGAGAATCTTCACTTCTGTCCGGAAGAATAGGATGTTCGTTCGAGCTTCCAAAATATTTATTGGTGATCCTGAGTAATATATGAGTTGGCGGAAGGTCTCCCTGTAATGGGTTTCGACGACGTTTTTTCGCTCGTCCGCGAGATTTATGAACGACAGTGGTCAAGTTTTTTTTTTGGGGGGGGGATTTTTTTTTCTGGAGCATCTGTCATAGCTCGTAAATTTATTAAGGCATTGTCAGATGGTTATGGCTTTTGGAGACCTGAGGATGACGTTCTGGATATTAGACTTATGAAATTTCTTGGCACTAAAATGCTGAATAGGCCAGTTCTCCAGCTTATGAAAGAACTAGATTTAAGAAATGATGAGAGAGAGAGAGAGAGAGAGAGAGACAGAGAGAGAGAGAGAGAGAGAGAGAGAGAGATTGTTATCGGCCTCATAGTAATATATTTTCATGGTCTTTTGGGATTTCGGATAAATGCAATTGCTCCGGCATAAATATTTTAGCAATAGATCTTTGGTCAACAGAAACTTCGTGAAGAAATCAATGGCTGTTATTTATTTTTTATGGTTCTCTCTCTCACTCTCTCTCTCTATCTCTCTCTCTCTCTCTCTCTCTCTCGTCTCTCTCTCTCTCTGTATAATATTATAAGATTATATCTATATATATATATATATATATGTATACTAATATAATAATATTATCTATATAATATATAGAGATATATATATAGATAATAATATATATATAATATGAATATATCTATATAATATATTCATATCCATATATATATATATATATATATATATATATATATATATATACATATATATTATGATATTAATAATATTACACATATATATTTATATATAATTTCATCCAGGCAATTCATTGTTCTGAGATAGAGTGGCCGTTCATCCGCTCTGGTAATAGCTTCTATATTTTATTTCAGACAGTAAAAGTTAATGGTTTCTACTAAAATAATAGGAAATGGGAAGTCGTACTATCTCGACCGATTAATGTTTTCGTATATTTCCAAGTCATTTGATGCAAATGTATTGTCCCCTTTGTAGTGCATGTGTATGTATGTATTTATATTATATATATATATATATATCTATATATATATCTATATATATATATATATATATATATATATATACGAGGTCCATTCAAAAAGTATCCGACCTTGGTTCATAAAAGGACAAATAATTCACCAATCATCAAATTAGTTTTGTGGGAGTTGACAGCACTCTTACTGTGCATGCGTGTAAATTTTAAAAGCTCTAGTGTGTGGCCGTACCCGCCTGTGAGGGCTAGAGTGCAGACATCCAGCACAAGCTCGTCGGATTATCGTCCTTACACAAAATGTCGGAGCGCATCGGTCAGCGTTACTGCATTAAGTTCTGCTACAAGCTTGGTGATACACAAGTGCAAACTATCCAGAAGATTCAGCAAGCCTTTGGCGATGAAGCCATGGGAATAACACAGATAAAGGAGTGGTATAATCGCTTCGAGGATGGACAAACCTCAGTTGAGAGCAAGCCACGGTCAGGCAGGCCATCCAGCAGCAGAAACGAAGAATTCGTTGAAAATGTTCGTCGAATAGTGGAGGACGACCGTCGTATAACCATCAACGAAATTACTGAAGAAGTAGGAATAAGCACAGGATCAGTTCATACAATTTTAATGGAAGATTTGGCCATGCGACGAGTGTCTGCTAAATTCGTTCCCAAGTTGCTGGTGGAACAGCAGAAACAACTCCGCCTGGAAATTGCACAAACCTGCTCATTCTGCCCACTTGATCCAAGCTTATCTGGCCAAAAACAACACTCCACTTGTTCGGCATTCTCCCTACTCTCCAGACATGGCACCTTGTGACTTCTGGCTGTTCCCTAAACTGAAAACAACCCTAGGGAAGCGTTTTGAGTCAAGAGTGGAAATTATGAGAAAAGCGACAGCAGAGCTTTACAGCATCATGT
>NC_087209.1:68615834-68628334 GCF_015104395.2 Macrobrachium nipponense
ATGAACCCAATCCTTCCGTCAGTTAGCGGATATTGAAAGACTTAGTAATGGGAGACGAAAATCCCTGCCATTAAATTTGCTTTATCATAATACTTCAATATATGTCGAAGTTATTGGCATTACGCCTGTCATTTAAGGATTACATTCACTCACGTCCACTGTAATCCGTTGTTATATCGGCAGATTTTTATCCATAAAGATAATGTCACGTTGTGGATTAAAGGTTCTCCATTTTATCCTTCTGGTGAACTGACTTGACGTTCACGGGGATAATAATGCTGTGCGAGATAATCCCCTCGGATTCACCATTTCCATGGTTAATCCGTTCATCCATTTACTAAGAGTGAAACCATCTGTATAAAAGCATTTAGCAGAAGGAGTGATATTGAATTCACTCACGTCATGTCTTTTAAGCAAAGTTTTAAATACAAAATGTTAAATGTTACGTGTTCAGCACTTTTTATACATCTATGCGTATTTGAAACAGGTATTAGGACATAATAATTTGTTTAAAGATAATTAGATATAAACTATACGCGTTTGCATAACTATTAATAAAACATTTATCTCATACATTCTTATGATGGGCGTATTGAGTATGAATTTATGTAACCTTACCAAAATTTTAACTATTTTATCCACATCATTTATTATCGAAACCAAATGTGTGTGTTGTTGACCTTCATCAAGCTGCTCCAAATAACCTAAACAATCAATCAATCTGTCAAGCTGCGACGAGGTTTCTTTTATGACTGCCACCTAAGATTTTTTTTTATTTTTTATTTTTTAGCCCGCGGACATAATCTGATTTTGCAATATTAAGGAATCTCCTAGATATTCACATGCTATCTCGGCAAAGTTGAATCATCCTAATAATCAAACTAAGTCAGAGAGAGAGAGAGAGAGAGAGAGAGAGAGAGAGATTTTATTCAGGATCAGGTCAGTTGCAGTACGCGTCGATGGTCGAATAACTCAGAGGTAATGGTTAGCAAAGAAGCTGAAATCCTCTGATTTGCACGGCTGCAGATACTGCAACATTTGTTGCAAGGCATGCAAAATGCATTAAAATAATGACGAGCAAATTTACTCGATCTGACGTTTCGAATTCTTAAGTCAGATCTAGTGTTTTGATGTTGAGTTTAAAAGTTCCTGTAACATTATTATTATTATTATTATTATTATTATTATTATTATTATTATTATTATTATTATTATTATTATTATTATTATTATTATTATTATTATTATTATTATTATTATTATTATTATTGTTATTATTATTATTATTATTATTATTATTGGAGAAACAAAATCCACAGTTTTGTATGAGCACATATTTTTAAATTTAAAACTTTAAGGAAAAGCTTTCGGGAATTGTTTGATTCCCCTTTTCAATAGCAGATTAAAAAGGGGAACCGAAGATTCCCGAAAACTATAATTAAATTTTTAAATTTAGATATATCTACATTTACATAACTGGGGATTTTTTACTCCATATGAAGACTCGTGCTACTATGAGGGTTTTTAAATTATAATTATTATTTTTTAGTATTATCATTTTTCGTATTGCACTTTCTACATATGGGAGAGATGTTATTTCCATATATCGTTCTTTGAACATATCTGGTTCTTAAGTCCTGATCTTGTGCCGCTGTTATCATTCCTTCTGTTTCCTTCTTGAGCTCTCCCTTCAGTAGCCATTGCCACGTGGGCATCGCTGGCTAGTTCTCTAGTCTGTCTCATGTATTGTCCGTGCATTGGTTTGTTGTGCCATTCCTCTGTTCCGCTTGTCATTCTCCTGTCTCTGTATATTTGTGGGTCTTCTTGTCTACTTTTATCAGTTCCTCCTTCCCATGCACCTCTTGAGCCACTCGTCTTCACTGGTTTTCAGATACTGGCCGCCCCAGTTGCACCTGTTTCTCGATGTTGAACGCAGTCCTTCTATACTATAGTCCTTTGCTCCCTCCTTCCTTTCGTGTTATCTATAGTCTTTCCGTATTTTCTCTTGGGTGTAGTGCTTTGTGTATTGTCATATGTTTCCTGGTTTTCTGGTCTATGCTGCGAAGTTCTGCCTTCGTCCATTCCACTATTCCTGCACTGTATATGATTACTGGCTTTTATCATATTTCCGGCGTTGAGTTTTGACTTGAGTATCGCCTTGAGTCTCCGCATATATTCTTTCCTGATCGTGTCCTTCATCTCTTGGTGTTTTATATCCCCTCCTTCCATTATTCCAGGGTATTTGTATCCAGTCTCCTCTATGTGTTTGATGTTGCCCCCATCTGGTAGCTATCCCTTAAATCCTTGTTACTTTGCCCTTTTGTATGTTGACTAAGGCATATTTTTCTATTCCAAACTCCATCCTGATGTCCCCAGATATAATCCTTACAGTCTTGATTAGGGTATCTATTTCCTTGATGCTCTTACCATACAGCTTGATGTCGTCCATGAACATCAGATGGTTGATTCTGTTGCCATCTTTTCTTGAGTTGGTTCCCAGCATCCACCTTCAGCAGTACTTTTGTCATGGGAATCATGGCTACTACGGAGAGTAGTGGGGACAGTGAGTCGCCCTGGAAGATCCCTCTCCTGATATCAACCTCTGCTAGTCTTATTCCAGAGCTTGTATGTATTGTCTTTCAGTTTTGAGGTATCTGATGCGTTTTTTTCCTCTGCCCCATATATTTTCAGGCATTCATTAATTAATTATTTTATTATTATGATTATTATTATTATTATTATTATTATTATTATTATTATTATTATTATTATTTATTATTATTATTATTATTATTATTATATTAGATTATTATTATTATCATAAATAAGTGATACTCATAGGAAATACATGAAATAGAAAACGGAAGGAAGAATTAATATTAATCAGTCAACAAACAGACTAAAATGCTTATATGTATAGAAAAAAAAAACAATACAAATCCAATATATCTTAAAAGAAAAATTTCTTCATGGGCTAATGATTCATTCCTCTCTCAACCCTTCGTAAAAAAGGTCTTCAAGGGAGTTTCTTACCAGTTTGGTTTTTCTTTATGATAACTTCGATGCCCCATACACATCTTTTTATCATCTAGATTTTCCCCAGAAGCTTTTAGTGCGCATGTCCTTGTTGTAGTAGCAGCTTCTCACTCATACTGAGTTCTTTTGAATTAGTGGTAGGTAATTAATGCCTCAACTTCAGTCAGCAGACTTAAATTAATATTTAGTGTATATATATATATATATAGATATATATATATATATATATATATATATATATATATATATATATATATATATATATATATATAATTATATACACTGTACATATATAATATACATGCACATCCTTACCAAATATATAATTAAAAAACCATCTGCAAAAAGTGAACTTTAGAAGACATGAATGCAAAATTTTTACCCCCGCTTATCAAGCTGAAAGTCACCTCCTCCTCCTCCTCCTCCTCTTCCTCCTCCTCCCCCTACTTCCCGACCCAATTTTTGGGGTGGGGTCTCGACCCGGCCTCGCATAGCGAATTCATAACTCAAGTCCTTATCTCTTACTCGGAAGGGCTTTTAGGCTGATAATGTTTCTTCTGGGCGCTGCCTCCTTCTCCCGAGGAGAGAAAGGAGGCGATAAAACTTTGCATCCCGAGGAAGAGCGTGGAAGCTCAAGTTGGCTTTAAGCAGAATTACTTTCACGGCCTCTGGCGGATCTGGAGGCAGCGGCAGCGTCTGCTTTCTGTTCTCCTCCGAAATAGAAATATTGCTGGCATGCTTTCGTTTTCTGCCATTAAAGAAATGGAGAGATTTCTGTCTTCTTTTCCTACTGAAAAATAGATATTGTCTGAATTTTAAAAAAAATCTTGAAAGTTTGTTTCTTGTTTTTTTCGGGGATGGAAATATCACTGAAAATAAAGAGGTTTTTTGTTTTTGCGGAAACAGAATTATTGGTAAAATACAGCTCTTTTGTAGTATTACGAAAAGGAAATATTAATAGAATATTCTCTTTCCTGCTCTTACGGAGCGGAAACAGGCACATTGCTAATGTATCTGTTTTCCGTTCGTAAGGAACAGAAAATTCTCCAAAATGCCTTTGTTTTTCTGTGTGAATGGAAATAAAGACTGTTTTAAAGAGAGAGAGAGAGAGAGAGAGAGAGAGAGAGAGAGAGAGAGAGAGAGAGAGAGAGAGAGAGAGAACGATTGGCAGTTAGAGAATCTGTTGGTCGAATGAACTTTATACCACCCATACTCAATAAAATGGTATGTAGATGACATCTTAGTAGTCTTACCTGTTGGTATCGATGTAAATGATTTATTGTCTAAATTGAATAATTTAGTGCCATCCATAAAATTCACTGTTGAAATTGAAAATAGCAATGTCATCCCTTTCCTAGATGTATTAATACATAGGGAATCTTTCCAATGTAAATTCAGTATTTATAGAAAACCCACAAATAATTTAACATATGTACATTTTTATTCTGGCAACCATCTTAATACTAAAATTTCAATTTTTTCTTCTATGTTCCTACGTGCTTTGCGTATCACGAGTCCACAATATTTTGACCAAGAAATAGAATACATAAAAAAGATAGGAAACGATCTCTGCTACCCACCTCATTGAATTGATTTATGTTATCAAAAAGCCCACAAAAAGTGTTATAGTGTTGCTATTAATGAAAAGGAAATGCCTACAAATGTACTTAGCTTACCTTACTTTCGTGGATTTGAAACCATAAAATCAATATTTAAATCGTTTAATGTTAATGTAGTGTTCTCTTATAACAATACTATTAAAGATATGCTGATTAAGAATAGTCCCGTAACAAATAACATCATTTACAAAATTCCTTGTAAGGATTGCCCATCGTTTTACGTTGGTCAGTCAAGTAAAAATTTTATGTGTACGTATTAAGCAGCTTAATGTGTTTCAGTTAGAACAGCCCAGACTTCAAATGCACTGTTTATTCATCTAAGTGATAAATCTCATTGTATTAATTGGGGTGATACCTCTGTAATTCCTAGATCTAATGATTATGTTTCAAGAAATTTACTGGAATCAGCAGTTACACAAATCACTAATAAAAAACAGTCTAAATCTTAGTCCGGGAATGTACCATTTGGACCCGTATATTGTAAAATGTTTATGAAGGACCTTAAAATCAAATGAACTACTAATAAATTAGTCCCACATATATAGTTTATTTAATTAATCTCTCTCTCTCTCTCGGGTCTCTCTCATCTCTCTCTCTCTCTCATCTCTCTCACTCTCTCTCTCTCTCTCTCTCTCCCTTTTTCTTGATATTCTCTCTCCCTTTCTCTCTTGCTCGATATAATTTATTTATATATATATTTATTTTTCGTCTTTTCATTAATAACTTTTTGGGAACTTTTTTTATATATTTCATGATAATAAGTTGTATATGCCTCCTTTTTTTCAAAATGTATTGTTTTCTTGTATGAATCATCTGTTGACCGCGTGTGTATCCTCCAAGGTGTGGCTGCCCTCAGTCGTTTCCTCGTTTCTGTAGAGTGAATTCCACCTTATTGCTAATCTTGTAGTGTCAGTTTGGATATTAAGCCTACTTTGACTATGTTTTTTCCACTGTAAGATCAGTTGTGCCTGAGTAAAGGTCGAACTAGACCCGAAAGTGCTTGGCTATCTCGCTTTTCATCTTTTTCCTTCATGGCAACAAAAACCTTTATTTATACATAGCATCACGTTTTATATACTTCGTGATCAAGTTATTCACACACACACACACATATATATATATATATATATATATATATATATATATATATATATATATATATATATATATAGAGAGAGAGAGAGAGAGAGAGAGAGAGAGAGAGAGAGAGAGAGAGAGAGAGAGAGAGAAAATAGTTTAACATTTTCGTAAGATAGTAAGAAATAAGAAGGACTTATAAAAGTGAAATTAAATTACCAACCCAAGCTTTTCAGGGTTCAAGAATTCACTGATCGATCACAAGTCCCTTTCCTTTCTCTAAATGAAACTTCCTGTGCATCTCCTGAACTTTAAATTTTTTTTTCTGTCTGCGTACAATCTCGAAGATCAGTAGGGCAGGGTGTAGGGTTGGTATCCTCATCCAAGGTCTATTATAAATCTGTTGAATAACACTGGCGCTACACTCTAAGATGAAAAACGTATATTTATGTACTAGCAAAATGTTTTACAATTTTGTAAACTGTTGTTGTCGTTGTTGTTCTTGCTGGTGGGTAGGAAAGCCCTATGGAAGAGCTTAAAAAGGCTCTGAAGAAGGTGTTTCGCTTTGAGTTAAAGATACCATACTCATCAGAGACTGAGAGTTGATAAGTCATCAAAAGGTCATGTTATATGAAGAGACATAAAGTGTCTTCCTCAAGCTTTGAAATAACACCAGGAATATCATCGCTTTGAAAAGGTAACCGTAATGGTCCATGTCCGGAGTACCCTTTGTAGTGTTCCTCAAAGAATATCAAATGAAATGTGTCAAAAGTATCTTCTTGTTTATATTTAATGTTCGATATATTTATTTGTATGTCCTTTGGTCCAATAGGGAATAAAACACAGGGATTATTTTTTTTATTTTGGCGGCGTTTATCGTTTTTGTTAATAGATTGTTGAATATGACAACATTTATCAGGTAAAAATATCTGCTAGGTGTAATAATGTATTTAATCACATTAAGATCGAATGTAATTATGCAACAATTATGTAAAAGCTTATTGAAAACTTCAGGACTTGTGGCGGCCATTATATTATTTCCTATAGCTTTTCTTGTTCTAAAGTCTAGTACTCAGAGGGAAAATAATTCCATTTGTTATACTCTGCCAATAGCTATTTAAGCTCCGTAAGTGTTAGTGCCCTCACTGCACCTCGCATGGTGCACTGTAGGTATTACTTAAGGTTCTCTACAGTGTCCCTTCGGCCCATAGCTGCAGATACACTCATTCCTTTAACTGTATCTCCGTTCATATTCTCTCTCTCTCATCTCACATTCCATCCTCTCCTAGGAGTTATTTCGATATTACCCTCAGCGCTGAATGACCTTATAGGTTCCAGTGCTTGGCCCTTGCCCTAAATTATATATTCCAATCTAATCCAGTCCAATAGCTGTTTAAGCCATTAATCGATGACCATCATGATTACTGTAACGCTGATCCTACAACGAAATTTAATTCTATAAAATACGTTCAAATCATTGGTAATCATCGGATGACATGGTTCAGTGGCTGTTTCTTTTCTTATACTTATACTTTGAAGTTTTGGAATTCTCTTCCTGTCAAGTTTTCCTATTTATTGTAGCATTTCTTCCTGGAAGAATCTATGGTACTTATTTCTTTATTTTAGATGTATGATTTATACTTGTTTATGAGCATTATATTAGCTCAGTGGTCTGGTAAAACTAAGATATACTTATTAGGATGATTGTTTTGTTCTAAGTAATTTACATTTTACTGTTCTATACTAAATTCGAAGTAGGACTTTCACATCAAACATTATTCTAAACATTTTTTATTCTTTTTATTTAAATTCTTTCACAGTTCCCCCTTCATACTGAAATCATTCTTCACAGCTGTCAGACGGGAATAGTGAATGGTTTGCAACAAAAACATTTTATGTTTTTCTTTTTCATTTCTTTTACCTCAGTCAAAGACGTTTCCCCTATCAGGCGTCCCCAGTACTGGCGTGACAGCCAGATTCAAAACATGTTTGACCCCTTGAAAGGGCCACCCTTTTTGTGACTAGGCTGTGTTTACATTCACACGCTAAGCATTGTGAGAAACTTGAAAACAGACTTTGGGGACCGAGGTATAGTTGATGGGTGGTGGTGGTGGTGGCATATTTGTTGCAGCAAAAACAATTTTTTGTTTGTTTAATTATATTTATAGGTTGTCCTTGTAAACAGTTCTTAGTTATAATACCTTACTGTATGTTTGTCTCTTTTTATAAGCGTGTATTATGATGCTTCACTGAATTTTATTTGTAGGTTGTCCATGTCAACAATGCTTGGTAATATTACCGCGTATTGTGATGCATCAAAGATATTTCTGCGACGGTGACCAAATTTGGCACGTTGTTTATAACTTTGCTTTATGGTTGATCTTAGATACGAATTTCTGTGACGGTTACAGGATTTGGTCAGAATTTGGTCAATGGTTCAGGGCTGTCAAAGGTCTTCTTCATTCTTGTAATAAATGTTAGGTTCTACGATTTTTTGCAGGAGAGGATAATTGATTCAAAACCATTTTTTTCCTTGCCGTGCCAAAGTAAGATGATTGAAGTACACGCAGTAACATATACCATACATTTTCATTGCTATAGTAAGATCCTAATGAAAATTCCCTATCGTCATCGTCGTCCGTACAATAATAATGATAATGATAATTTTAACATGAATATATATCCTTTTAAGAGCAAAATTACGTAATAAAAACCATTGTATTGCTACCGATTATAAATGTAGTTTCAAATGCTGTTTTTAAAGATTAAAAGGAAAATGTGCACATTACTATGAAAAATATAAAATAATAATTTTATGCAGTGAACGAAATACTGATATCATGGGAACAATTATTCGAAAGTCTACAGAATATAAGCCTTTTTCACTCTCAGGAAGACTTAGGGTGCGTGACGTCACACCAGAATATCCTGTAGGGGATAATGCTGTCAGTGCATCTATTGCGTGCACTGTAAGTATTACTTAAGGTTCTTTGCAGCGTCCCTTCGGCCCCCAGCTGCAACCCCCTTTTCATTCCTTTTACTGTACCTCAGTTCATATTTGCTTTCTTCCATCTTACTTTTCACCTTCTCCTAACAATTTATTCATAGTGTTACTGCTTCGAGGTTTTCCTCCTGTTACAGTTTTAAGACTTGTTTACTCCGAATTTCCGGTTCAGCACCGAATGACCTCGTAGCCCCCAGCGCTTGGCCCTAGGACTAAATTCTGTCTTCTATTGTATTCCACACTAGAATAAAAGGTTATACAGCTGCTTTATTTCACAAGCGATAAAAGATGGCCACAGGAAAAATGGATATTTCTGTTGCTCTGCTAAGAACGAATAAGCCTCGGAGTCAGGTCTGCTTAGCGTTAATCCTTTGCTGAAGTCGTCATCATTACTTTAATTAACAAGACTTTCTACTTGATTCAATAACAAAAATAAAAACAATCAAACTGTTTTTCACAACAACCGTCAGTTAATGGTATATAATTACAATGGAACTTGATAGAAACTGCTTTTCTCTCATCTATTCCGTCCTTATTTTTTTTCCAATTTGACTATCCGTTGTTCTGCCTCTGTTTTTTGCTTACAGGAGCATGACAAATCTGATTATAAATGTAATTCATCATTAACAAAACATGAAAAGTACCTGAATGGGAAACGAAAACATGACCCTAAAAATAGTAGAAATCGTTGCCAGGATAAAGCGAAGACCGTTATGTAATTTTTCCATAAGAAATCGCTAGAAATAAACAGAAAGAAACAAACAAACTACGAAAGGAGACAAAATAAAAGCATGAAGTATAATTAACAGAGAGAGAAAATGTTCAAAATATCATATAATCGAACACGGCTTTGCCTTAGTATAGTAGATTCACATCAACCGTGCATTTGATGTCTAGGCCAGTCCCTTACGACGCTCCTGATTGGCTGTTGATAAGCCAATCACAGGGCTGGAAACGCTCAGTCTCTCTCGAGAGTTCACATGGGTAGGATCTATGTTCCACCTCTCCTGAGGGATACGTAATTCAGGAGAGGTGGAACTTACATCCTACCCATGTGAACTCTCTCGAGAGACTGATCGTTTTCAGCCCTGTGATTGGCTTATCAACAGCCAATCAGGAGCGTCGTAAAGGACTGGCCTAGACATCAAAAGCACGGTTGATGTGAATCTACTATAGTGCACGCGCTATATAGTGATGTTTTTACATCAGTCTGGTCAGCTCGGATTCATTATGATGACGCGACGATCTTTACCTGCGCTTTGGAGGTCTTATTTTTTAATTGAGTTAAGCACTGCAGTGGTTCTCAGCCAGGGGTTAATTCCCCCTTAGAAGGAATTTCAGTGGTGGGGTGGTCGCATTGTGACCACAGATTGGCAGGCTCAAACCAGCTCCGAGACCACACAAAACGCAGTAGTGTGCATCGGTTCGCACTACTGAAAGGTCACGCTAGGCTTCCTCTCCGCTAGCTTGTGTGTTTGTGTTAGTATTTTGTTGCACATTATGTAGATTGCCCCTTTTGAGGCAGACGGTTGTGGAAAAGTGGTTGGATGACTTTCTAAAATACGGTAAATGGATGCATGGGCCAAAGGAGACCTTTCACGCTCTACGTCTTGAGTTATTCCAGTGCAATCATAAAGAACTGAAGAAGAGCAGTGAAAAGAGAGACGACTTGATATGGAATAGATCAGTCGAAATAATTTTGACACATTAATGTATGTATATATACATATATATATATATATATATATATATATATATATATAGATATATATAAACATTCATACATACATATATATATATATATATATATATATATATTATATATATATGTATATGTATATGTATATGTTTCAGAGATAAAAATTCGAAACTAAAATATAAGGAAAGCATAAAAAACATTAATGCATTTGAGTGAGGTGCGTAAAGTATTCAAATAAGATCAACCATTATGAAAAGTTTAAAGTATTTTATCATGCTTTGTCAGGGAACAAAACTTTCTTTGAATTCGTCAAATGCCTATATATGTGACATGCACAACTTTCTGGTAACTTTTCCCATATTTTTAGTGGTTTATCCAGTCCTCGAGGCTGGAGTCTTCGTAGAAGTGTGTTTATCGTTTAGTCTTGTCAGTGGTCCAGCTTCTGGCATTGAGTTATACTTATATATATATATATATATATATATATATATATATATATATATATATATATATATATATATATATATATTATATATATATGTATATATATATATATATATATATATATATATATATATATATATATATCTCGAGATATACATAGACTGACTAACCTTCATGTATATAACCGAGCGAAATCTTGCGAGACTTCTATGATCGTGTGGTCATTCTTTCTCCTTCAGTCCCCTTAAGAACTTTTTCTATTTACTTTTTTCCGGAGTTATACCAAAAAAAATTTTATACTCCTCCAAACGTTCTAACTTTCTGCTCCTTTATTTTTTACCGGTCTTTACCTATTGTGGCACTTCTGTAAAAGTTTGTGTGGGAGAGAACAGAAGTCTTTGGCTCTCGGTTTGTTTATTGTTTGGTATGTTTCAATTTGCATTCTGTTTTCTTTGCATTGTTAAGATGCCTGGTACTTCATGTTATCATCATGATTACTAATATTGCCAAGGAATTCCTCTGTTAATAGGATTCTACAATTATAAATTAATTATATTAATATACATTAATACAGTTTACTTATAAATTGTGGAATTGTACTTCATCTTCTTCTTATTATTATTATTGAACTGGATCTTCCATAAGCCAGTTCAATAATGATAATAATAATAATAAGAAGAAGAAGAAGAAGATGAAGTACAATTCCATCTTCTTCTTCTACTTATTATATTATTATTATTATTATTATTATTATTATTATTATTGAACTGGCTTATTGAATTATAGATCCAAGT
The DNA here is from genome assembly GCF_015104395.2 of Macrobrachium nipponense. Taxonomy (NCBI): domain Eukaryota; kingdom Metazoa; phylum Arthropoda; class Malacostraca; order Decapoda; family Palaemonidae; genus Macrobrachium; species Macrobrachium nipponense. The sequence continues at coordinate 68,627,508 of NC_087209.1, forward strand.
TCAATAATAATAATAATAAGAAGAAGAGAAGAAGAATGAAGTACAAGTTACCAATTCCCAATTTTACAAAGTAAACTGTATTAATGTCTATTAATATAATTAATTTATATAATTGTAGAATCCTATTAACAGAGGAATTCCTTGGTAATATTAGTAATCATGATGATAACAAAGAAGTACCAGGATTCCTTTTGTTAATAGGATTCTACAATTATATATGCTCTTGATGTGATACTCAATCAGATAACTAATTCAGCACAGTTGAGTTTAAATGAATTCGATTTGTTATACGACGGGCACGACGTATAATGTATATCTTCTCGACAGGAAGGGAAAACAAAAAAAATTGATAATGTATTTACACCTTTGGCGGACCAAACTTTTCGTAAAGTTACGTCTGTCATATTTTTGCAGGAAAGAGACAATGGTCGCGAAGATCAAAACAGCTACATTATGGATGACAGGTGAGGAGAGAGTTGGCGCCAAGTCGTGATTGGTCGAGCCGTTGCTCTCGAAGCGCTGATTGGTCGACTTTTCTCATTTGATGATCGGATCGGAGATGGGCGCTTATTATTACTTGTTTGGCTGTATCTCAGTCATCCCCCTGGATAAAGAACCGTTGAAGGATCTGCAGAAGTTTCGTGAGCCGAAGGCGATAGTTACCCGGTATTATGCTGTGATCATTTCTGCTACGTTGTTCTGATCCTGACCTGCAAGACAGCCGTTGTGGGCACGATGGCGATGTTTATCAACGGTTTCCTCCAATAGGTGATTGGACGTGATCCCGATGTGAAATATAAGGGCGCCCCATTTCAGGGTACCGGGAC